>NW_028279128.1:184153-368306 GCF_059751315.1 Micrasema longulum
CATATTCCAGATAGTCATTTTTTTACTGTTTAATAACTTGATTTCACTTTAGTTATCTAAACTGATTTTTTAATGAATAAATATTGACTTTTTCATATTTTTCATTTTCTATGATTATAAAGCATCACATAAAAAAGAATGAGATCCATCGCAAAGTATTTTTAATTCATTATTTTTAGTATGAAAATAGTGTTCCTTAATAAGCATGCTGGACGTAGAATAATTATAATTCATTTTTAGATCATGAGACTTGGTATTTTCAAAACTTAATAAATAGGCTTGAAAATGAAAGCACAAAAAGCCTTACTTAGAATAGCCAACAAACAGGAGGCGGCCGAGACGTTTAAATCACACATGGAAGGTTGCGGGTTCGATTCCCGGTGAGAACACAAAAATTAAACATGATTTCTCTCAAGTTTGGCTCTTCTCACTTACCACTGTAAGGCCTTCTAGTCTGTTGCGGTGAAAATTAAAAATTTTAAAATTAATTTTCTTATTTCTTTTAATTTTTTTTTGTTAAATTATGACTGTAATTAATGTGAGAGTACTGTGCTTATGGGCCAGTGGAATGGCTACGTCCAATGGCATGCCTAGGGTTTTCCAGTAAGGCAGAAGTATCGCCACTGGCTACATTCATAAAAAAAAAGTAAATATATTATGCATTAAATTTTTTTGTAAACATTGGAAATCCTTATATTTATTTATTTGGATGGTTGCAAAAAAGAAAAAGATAATACTCGGCGGCCTCCGTGGTGTAGTGGTCAAGACGCTTGACTCACAGACGGAAGGTTCCGGGTTCGATTCCCGGTGAGAACACAAAAATTAAGTGTGATTTTTCTCAAGCCTGGGTGTTATGTGATGTAATTCACCGCTGTAATTGGGCCTCCTGGCCTGTTGTGGTGCAAAAATAAATAAAATAAAAAATTAACCATTTGAAAAGAATGTATTCAATTGTTTGTTATTATTTTTAACTCTGTTTTGTATTAGGTCCATAACTTAAAAATCTTAATATTTTTAGGAAATTTGAGTGTTTATTAAAGAAAATCTTGTACAATTCTGTTATACAAAGTATTGTCCATCGGAAGCTACAACATTTCCCCATCTTTCGGGCAATTTGTGGATGCCATCTCAAAAAAACAGTCATTTTTTTAATCAAAGAACGAATCAAGCTAATTTTTGATGCCTTGGACTGAAGTTAAGCGTATTCCGGAAAGTGCATTCTGCATCGACCGAAACAAATGGAAGTCAGAAGGCGTCAAGTCTGGAATATATGGCGGGTGGGGCAGAATTCTCCTTCCGCTATTTTCCAAATAGTTTTTAACGGGTCGAGCAACATGCGGCTGAGAGTTGTCATGTCGGAAAATTAATGTCTCGTGTCTGGTTTTCCATTCTGGCCTTTTTTCCTTCTATGCTCTCTTTAAACGAATCAGTTGTTGTCGGTACAGCTCTCCAGTAATAGATTCACCTGGTTTTAGAAGCTCATAATACACAACTTCCTTTTGGTCTTCTTTGCCTTTGATATCAAAATCGCCACTTTTAAAGCGTTGAAACCACTCGAAACACTGTGATTTCACAAGAGCATATTTGCCATACAATTCCACGAGCAAATGATGAATTTCGGCTGTAGGTTTCTTTGCAAAAAACTGACTTAGCAAAACTTCCCGCGAATGCTGTTTTTTTCACCAATTTTTAATGATTTAAAAAAATATGATGCAAATATGATGACAAGCAAATCAAACACTGTTGACTGATTTTGACAGCTTATGAATAGAGCTTCAAAATGACATGTATGTCAATGATTTGCTACAGCGCATACACAAGTGTTGACATCTAGTGTCAAATTCCGGTTTTAAAGTTATAGATACAATATCATTAAATAAAATAATACATGTACTAAGTAATGAAAAAGATCCTGACTGGAAATTTGTAACTAGTCAGGACCATGGCTGCTATTCTGAACACTTTTATGGCGCGTATTTACACACTAAATACGCGCTATGATAGCATTCATAATACCACACATGAAACATAAAACGTATGTAAATTGCCAAAACTGTAAAATGAATTAATAAATTCTTTAAATTTACGTTAAGCATCAATATAATGTCTCAGAGTACCGAGTAATATTATTATATTAATTTTAAGCGATCAGCTTAAAGCTGATATGTTTAAATCTATTATGAAAAACATTAGACAATATTTTAAGTTTGTCCAAATTTTTGTAGAAAAGGACTGGATTAAACCCTTTAGGGAGTAATTAAGATTAACATATTACAAGAGAGAGGGAGAACATTTTAGAGAAAGGAATATGTTTCAGCTCTTAAACTTCACAACAGTTTGAAGAATTGAAGAAATATGGATATTCAAATGTAGGTAGAATGGTGAACATTACTCAATGTGTAAATTGGCCACTTAAAACCAGACAATGACAGGTCATAAGCCCTGTAAACGCCTAGTGTTCTGTATTTCCTTCTCTAAAATGTTCTCCAACTCTGTTGTAATATGTTGCTGAAAAAAAAAAATTGATAAACATAAATTTAAATACATACTTGCAAGTATTTCAATGTCTTCCATGAGCACATTTAAACTTTTTTCCATTTCCATAGCGGCTGGTGTAGACTCAATAAATTTGTCCATATATTCTGGATGTTTATTTAAAAGCTCGATTTCCTCATTCGAAAGACTATCAAATCCAGGAATTGATGAACTAGTAGAGGAAATAGATATTCCTGAAATATGTCATAATAACTAAGTTAAATTATTGTGAAATAAAATACACGGTGCGGCAGCCTTGCTGATTTGAATTGGGCGTCAGGAAGCGAAGTTTGGCTACTAGAGGGTATGGATGATTTCATTTTCCAATAGTCGCTCAATCTTCGCAACATATCAAACATTCTGCACTCACTTCAATATTGCCGCTCAAGCTCATATACCTGTTGTTAATTGATTGTTACGTGGATAAACACATTCAGGGAAAATTGAGGAGTGGAAAAGAGAAGATCAGGGGTAGAATAGCCCACGAGATCAGCCCAAAACTTGAAGAGAATTAGGTTGGAGTTATAGTTAATTGTGATCTCTATGTGAATATGACCAAAGATTTTTTTCTGCTAAATTTTGACAAAACGGATGCTGGGAATATGTGGTTTCAGCAGTATAAAGCCACAGCACATATGGCGCGAACTGCAAGAAGTGTTCCGCAGGAACACTTCCCAAGGCTCCTGATCTCTTTGAAGAGCGATCTTCAGTGGTCAGCACACTCACCCGATTTAGCCTCTTGCTACTTTTTTTATGGGGATATTTCAATTCCACCGTGTACACCGATCGTCCAAGGACCCTTGTTTAACTGAAGGACAGTATTCGAAATGCAAAAACCTGTATATTCATCGCTATGCTGGAAAGAGTTGACTGACACTATTGCTAATCACTATCACTTGCCGGATACAATTTTTAAAACAGTGTAAACTTAAACTTTCAATAATGTAGAATTATGAAGAAAAAAAAAAAATGTCAACTGTAATATCATCTGTTTTATTGACCCTTTAACTCACTAAATTATGCTGCCGCACCCTGTAATTTGTTATCAGGGTTACCTTAATATTAATAAAATAATAACATGAATCGCTTATATGGACTATTCTATATACACAGGTATACAATCTCACCATTGTTATGTGTTGGAGTACTTTGTGAAATAGATCCTTCTTCATCTGGATCGGATGCAGTCACTACTGGAGGAGGCGAATGTTTGAAGTCTCGGATTATTGCTTGGACCACTCTGCCCAAATCAGAATGTGTTGTGAACTGTGTAAAATAACGGACATTTAAAAATGCTGATTCCTACGTACAAAAAATTGTCTATAACTGTAACATCAATGTAAATAAAAATAGTTACGATAATTCTTATGAATCAAAAGTTTTATTTATAATAATAAACTAGTCTAGAAAAATGTAGAGAGAGAAGACAAGAACTTCCGAGAAATATATGGCAAGATCAATAATTAAAACCATCAGTCATAAGTATAGTCAACAAAATACATATGACTAGATTTAAGCAAGTCAATTAATTTAAGGAAATTTAAATACTTTCAAATTTTCAAGAATATTATTTTGAATAGTGAAACTAGATGAATTTTTCAAATATGCAAATTAATAGAAAAAAATCTGATATTTACTAATATTAAAATTTTAAAACAACATATTTGTCAAAAAGAAATATGGATTTTCATATATTATCAGCTAACACCACATTAAAATGTAATTTCATCTAATGCAAAAAAAGTGTTTAATTTCTGTGCAACATATTGAGACCTGATTGATATTTTTTAATTTATATGATGGAATCTATCTTTTACCATGAAGATGATACATACATTTATTAGCCCCGGAGCTCCAGTTATGTCTCTCGTATTCTTTGGAATCCAAGGATGAACCAACATCGGATTAACGCGGAGAATCGGTTTTTCATTGGGAAAATCTTGGCCTAGTATTACTTCAATGCAAATTTTATTATTTCCCGAAATAAATTCTATTTCATATTCACTATTTTCCGTAACTTCGACAACACTAGAAAAAATGAAACACGGCAATTAATAATTAATGTAATTGAATATTTATCAATATAGACAAGTACCTATAATTGAACATATGTGTAAGTAGTTTACACTTTGTTCATATGACGTTTGTGTTCTTATTAAAAAATGAAAGATTATTCTTGTTTTATGACTGAAACCACTCGAGTATTTAAGGAATGTAGGTATGTTCTTAGTTTACCAAGCTTGACTTTGTGTCCAAGATATATTCATGTATCAACCATTTTGATTTTATTATTAATGAAAATTTATTTCCTTGTTGGACTCGTAATCTTTGTTTTATTAATATTCACTTCCAAACCAATCCTCTTTGACGCCTCATGTAGTTCCATAATCACTTCGCCCAGTATCCATGTCTTTACTTATGACACTATGTCATCTGCGAATCTGAGATGACTCAAGTGCGTTGCATCAATCTTTACACCCTTATTCTCCCAATTCAAGGTTTAAAATACATCCTCCAAGGCTAGTGTAAAGAGCTTTGGCGATATTGCGTCCCCTTCGTCTAACACCTTTCTTTTTTTTCTTTTTTTTATTAGTTTTTGCATTATCAATCCTCAAATCCATAGTAGCGTTGGCATAAATGAATTTTATCAGTCTTATGTATCTAGAATCGACTCTGACATTTTGGGGTGCTTCAATCAATAATCTTATTGCCTATGTTTAAACGTCCATATTTCTTCAATTCTTCCATTTGTTGATTTTAGTGAAGTTAAAGAGCTGAAACCTCTATAGTTGCGAAAAGAATCATCTGACTGAATTATTTCACATACTAGGCAACGCCTGAAAACAAGCCCTGTAAATGCTGACGGATTGAAGGAAAAAAAAGAAAGGGAAAGATTCCCATCGCGATTTTCAAGCATCAAGAGGAGCATTTCAAGACATATCCGATCGAGACGTTCCTTCAGTTGGGAGTAGACGGACGCCACTAGTAACAGAGAAAAGCTTTATTTTTAAGTGGAAGTTCGCGGATCGAGCTGGACCTCCAGATCCAAAGGGGCCTTCCCGTTAGAACCGCGAGTGCATCCGTCGAGCATGTCCTATATGTTCTAGCAAGAGCCCGGAAACGTTGCCTTTATCCGCTTAAAATAATTCACCATCGCCATTAATTTATATTAATTACAATTACATCAATTAACCGCATTACCAATCGTTGAAAATCTTCAAAGTATCAATCTGACGTTTTCTATCTCTGGATTCCATTGTAAAGTTATTCCAAACCATTATTTTTATACAGGATAGTTAAAACTAGCAATACAAAATGTTCAGTCTGATTTGTAAACAAAAGCACTGGTAAAAGGAACGGTCTATAGAGAAAATCACGATTAGTTTGCGAATTCTTAACTATTCAGAGAAAATAATTAAGTCACACGAAGATGATAATACTATTTTATTTTGTGATTTGTTATAAAGCCATGACAAGAAACAGGGACAAACATAGATTAAATATACGAAAGAGAAACATTCAGCGTGTCAAATGTGACAAGCAGTTAAGTTAAGTCCAGTCCAGTGGGTTTTCAACCAGTACAAGACCTTCTAGACATTCTTCAGATGCCAGAGCTTACTACCACTAGAATATCACTACTGTTTTTGGCGCTACTGTCGGCGTCGTGTGCCTAGACGAACCGCCGCGCTGTGTCGGCCGGCGTTCGTCTAGACGGACGGCCATTTTACTCTGCTTGAACTCGCTGTCAGCTTGTTTGTAAACTTGTAAGATTTTCGAACAGTACATATTATATAAATATTATTATCTGTTTGAAGTTGCCTAGTTTATTCATTTTCTATTTCGGATTGCACTTTTTTCTTCGTGATGCCGAATTTCTGTGTACCTAATTGTAATTCTAGGGAAAAAAATTATGTGTGCGTTATAAAAACGTTATGTAGGCGTTAAGCACTTCAACACATTCAACTTTAGCCTTTTGTACACTTTGTGGAAATCTGTTATTGGTTCAGAGCTTATACAATATATAAGTTGTTTACTATAAATATGTATGTTGAACTGTTGGTTTCCCAAATAAAATAAAACACATTCAACTTTAGCCTTTTGTACACTTTGTGGAAATCTGTTATTGGTTCAGAGCTTATACAATATATAAGTTGTTTACTATAAATATGTATGTTGAACTGTTGGTTTCCCAAATAAAATAAGTGCTTCCCTTCTGTTTCATTCATGTGCAGCAGCCTAGAAATGTCATTGTGAAATTAAATAAATTATCCACCATTAATAATATTCTTTGTTTCAGAATGGTGATTGTTGATGCCATGGCTCTTGATCTGCACGAAGAAAATATTTCTCATCCAAGAATAGCAGAGATCCAAGGCTGATTATTGTGCAATTAAAAAAAAACTAAATTATTATTTTTGACAATCCAATATACTAATCACTAACCACACAAGTATATAATATTATTTTACGAGTGTCAGTTTTCTTTTCCGATTCTTTCTGACGCATCTAATAGAATCGAGGGATTTATTTTAATAGTAAAATAAAACTATTGCAAATGTTTTTTAAAAAAATATTTATGTATTCCTATTCTACTATATTCCATAATAAATTTATCGTGCAATATTAATATAAAATTGTTTTTTTTTAAATACAAGACAGAAAAAATGAATTGCGTGCATTAGTACACAATTTATTTTTAATTAACTTGTATTTAAAAAAGCAATTTTGTATTCATATTGTACAATAAATATCAATGTATAATGTAACGCAGTGATTTGAATTTTTGCACCGTCATTAAGCTTCCCGAGCCTCATACAAGGAAGCGCTGCGATCGACGCCAAAATGCTTAGATATAGTACTTCAGTTTCCTGTCTAAAGATAGCTGTAGTCTGTGGTTTAGTCAGGTAGTATTTAGTGTTGCAAAAGTGGGATATTCAATTTTCAATATCAGTGTTGCCCGTTAACCATTAAAAAAATAAACGGGGTAGATTAAAAAATAAATTAATAATCTTTATACGTTATCTTTATAGTGAAATTTGCTGGCTGGCTTCATTTATTATTTTGGGTATTATTTTTTTGCCACGAAAATCACCGAAAATGCGCTAAAAGAACCGCACAAAAGTGTTGCTTATGTTGAAAAATGTCTGTCCCTAAGGCGTTTTTATAACCGGTTAATTGATTTTAAAAAATGAATCATAAATTGATATAAATGTTTTTTTTATTTTTAAAGGTAAGCATTAGGTGTATTATTTTATTTTCAAAGTACTTATAACTTATGTTATGTATGCCTTTTAACTTACATATCTTCATTCAAGTATTTATTAAATTGTATAATGTGAAAATTAGTAACATGATTTACAGAAACATTTCTACGTTATCCAAGGAATGCACTTAGGTATTTTATTAAATAGAAACAGCGATTTATATTATTTTCTCGTCATATCAGAGATCAAATTCAACAATTTTATTTTTGTTTATTGTTGTATTATTCTTTTTAAATTAAAAAAAAAAATCTTTATTTGGATAATCAACAGCTATATTTATCTTATATATAAAATAAAATAATCCAATTACAGGTTTTTACAAGTAGCATCACAGTAAGTTGAACAAGATTCTCGAACATAAAATGAACATTTAATGTAAATCCAAAAGAAAAGAAAAAATACTACGAATTATTTTGAAAGCAAACGATTGTTTACGTATTGACGTCTCAAGTTCTCTTGCCCTTCTTCTGATAAGTTCTGCTGATTGGTCAGTTGACTTACTGTGAACCAGAAATCTATCTTATAATTGGTTTATTCGAAAAAACTAGTGATGTCGTTAAAATGTATTTTTTTTTATACATTTTCAAGAAACTTCTTGCTCATACTGATCATCGTGGTTTCGGATGTGACAGTGTTTAATGAACACCCTGTATATAATATAAAAGGCGGCCTCCGTGGTGTGGTTGTTAAGGTGCTTGAATCACGAACGGAAGGTTCTAGGTTCGATTCCCGGTGAGAATACAAAAATTCAAAATGGGATTTTTCTCAAGCCTGACTTTTCTGTGCTCAATTCACCACTGTAATTGGGCCTCCTGGCCTGTTGTGGTGTAATAAAAAAATAAAAAAAATAATAACAGACGGGCATAAAAAGTATATTTCTGAGAAAACAGAAAAAAGTAAATATTTTGTTTGTGGTGTAGCTAAAAAAACAGACAGGCAGAAAAAGTATCATTCTGAGAAAACAGAAAAAAGTGAGTATTTGATTTGTGGTGTAATTGAAAAAAAAAAAAAAAAAATAGACAGGGAGAAAAAGTGACTTTCTGAGAAAACAGAAAACGGTTAGTATTTGGTTTATTCATTTATGAGCGGTTGATTTCACCCAAAATCGATACATCTTAGGAAGATCGAGTTTGCATCCTACCGATTATTAGTTTTTTTGAGAAAAATCACATTTAATTTTTGTGTTCTCACCAGGAATAGGACTCGAAACTTTCCATGTATGAGTCAAGCGTCTTAACCACTATACCAAGGAGGCTACCGGGATATATAATATTAAATAACTGCGTGGTATTGGTGGCGTTATTCTGAATGACAGATGATTATTATTATTTTTCTTTTAAATAAATATTTGTGTTCTTATGATTCACCCGAACTATTTATTTATTAGAAAATGAGAACTAAGTTGTGGTAGAGTAGGGTGCGAAGCTCGGACTTTTGATCCCTGGGTCCGTGACACTAGCCACCGGACCACGACCCGGTTCATTATTATATTTAGATTGCTCCTAACAGCAAAAAAGGCTCAAAAGGGTGAAATTTTACAGTGCCCGGGATTCTAATTAATCAGCGGAGGCCCGCAGGGCTGACAAAGCGAAGCCCGAAGTGCCGAATTTCTTAGCACGTAACAGTTGTCTGCTAGTTGTTTTTATTGCCTTTTGGTTGGTCATTAAGTAAAACCTAGGTAGTAATTAAATATTTAAAAAAATATTTGATATTTTGTTTTTTTAAGGTGTAGAAAACTATTAAAAATTGGTAATTATTCAAACGTAGTAGAATGAGCACCCTAGTATCATGTATCAGAATACGAATATAATCTAAAGCCACATCTTTCATAATATGAAACTAGAGGGATCTCCGCATGACAGGATATTATTTCGCAAGAAAAACCGGAAGTTTTTATGACTAATTTAGATGTATAAGCGTGTTTATGTATCGTATTATAAGCGCTGGGATTTTTTTCAATTTTGTGATTTTGAAAATACTTTGCCTGTGACGTCACAAGCTCTCTCCGGTGAGTTGTGCTGATTGGTGGTTGGCTTCCCATAAACCGGAAATCTATCACAACACTCTAAGATTGGAAAATTTGAAAGAAATAGCGACGTCGTTCAAAGTAGTTCATTTCAATCGACTGTTTCATACGTTTTCTAGAAACTTAGCCGTACAATGAAATGCTCCAATTTTTTCCACAAATATGGAAACATTTTTTATATCCAATTTCCCGTAGCATTGAACTTTGTTTTATTTATACCTAGAGCTCACAATATTCACGTCAATATTTTTCAATATCTAATTCTTAAAAATACCCTTCCTTGTCTACCAATTCTACAAACATTTGAACATACTTAAAATGTTAATAAAACAGGAAGTAGGTATTTCTAAAATAGGAGGTAGGCAGCTCTGCAAATTTTGTCGAATTTACAGAAAATTCCTGACGACGTGTTTACGGTAATTAGGTGCGTGTTTAAATTCTGAGATTACAATGTATTTGGACTAATCTTGATGCCCTAAACGGCTAAGTAAAGGGATTAGGTTTTCGGAAAGCACGGGTAAAGCTGCAGTCGCGATACCTGGAAATCTTAGGAAAATACGTAGAACTTATGTTCCTAGTGGGTGATAAGTAAATTGTGTTCATATATTTTTTTTTAGGAGTTCGTAAAACCCTTTCACCCGGCATGCGCATGCGGCGTGAAAAAAATATTCAAATAAGTAAGATGCCCATCAGAGGGTGAAAGCGCTAATTGGTCAAAATAAATAAGTGGAAGTGTACCAAGTATTTTTTAAATTAATAACTTTTTATTTTATTTTATTTTTATTTTATTTTTTTGCACCACAACAGGCCAGGAGGCCCAATTACAGTGGTGAATTACACCACAGAACACCCAGACATGAGAAAAATCACATTTATTTTTTGTGTACTCACCGGGAATCGAACCCGGAACCTTCCGTGTGTGAGTCAAGCGTCTTGACCACTACACCTCGGAGGCAGCCACATGTAAATATAAGTTATTACATCAAGTACAAAACAGTTGAACCACGTTGTGGTCCCGTGGTTAGTATCGCGGACTCACGGATCACAACTTGATTCCTATTTTCTAATAATGGGTTATTTATAACTCGTTGTAAATGACCCCCAAAATTGATTTTTTTTGGTAAATCGTAAGAACGCAAATACTTTTGTTTTTTCAAACTTTTTTTAAACAATAAGCATTATATTATTAATTTTAACAATAAAAGAGTATTAATTTGTAAAAGAAAGTATAATTACGTCGGCAAAATGGTGTACAAAACAAAAACTAACTTATCTTATTTTTTGTTTTGTATACCATTTTGTGAAAAGGACCGAAACGATATTGTTATGATATTTGTTACAATCAATATAGTGTAAAGTTTCCGCAAACCTAGTTTTGTAAAATTTCCACTGAAAATAAACGTAAAAATAGCATTTTTCAATAAAAAATGATAAAAGCGCCATCTACGCATAATTTTTTATTTTTTAAATTATTTTTTTTTATGTATTTGCGTTCTTATGATTTACCTAAATATTTAATTTTGAGGGCCATTTTCAACGAGTTGTAAATAACTCACTATTAGAAAATGGAATCAACTTGGGGTAAAGTGGGATTCGAACCACGGAACTTTGGTCCGTGAGTCCGAGACACTAGCTACAGGACCACAACTCGATTAGTTTTATATTTTTGTTTAGAATTACCCTAAGAACGCGGTCTTTCCAAATCTTTTGAACAATAATTTTTCGATTGCTACAACCAACAAAAAATATTTATTGCCAGAATGATCCCAAGGCTTAGTATGTAAGATCTTGGGTTATTCCACCACATAAGAAAGATTAATGAGAAAAATGTTCAGCGTATTTTGTCGGTAATGTTTTTGAAAAGGACTATTTATAGAAATCATACAATTATTTGAACCACCATAGGGGTTTTTGTATTTTTGAATATAGAGGGAAGCTGAATTCGGAATAAAATTTATTCAAAGTAGATTTGAAAACAGTGGGTACTTATGGCTCTCAAATGTAGTTTTTGCTGTGGAACAAAACTGCAAGTTTACAATCTCACACTTCATAATTATACTCAATAAAGACGGGTATTTTGGAATAAGGCAGGGTTGGGTTAGCGCTGAAGAGTTTGTTAGTATTTCATTAAATTTTATAAAAAAATACATTTTGCCAATAGTATCTGCTAATTCAAAACTAATTTTAGAGTCTCCCTTGGCACGGGTCCCCAGTGAGGGAACATTATCTTTAATGTAAAAAAAGTAATACATAAATTAACATATTACAACAGAGATGAAGAACATTTGAAAGAAGGTAATATAGAAGTCTAGGCATCTACAATGGCTACTAGGCATGTCAATGGCTGATTTAAGTGGCCACTTTACACATTGTGTAACATTCACCATTCTGCCCATATTCGAACATCTATATTCCTTAAATTCTTTCATCTGTTGATGTTTGTGAATATAAGTGCTGAAACCTTTATTTATGCGGGTGAGATTCATCTGATTAAATTATTTCACCTACATACTAGGCAACGCCTGAAAATCTTATTTTTTCAATTTCTAGCGATATGTAGCGGCCAGGGGCGAATCATCAAAATAAGAGATTATGCACAGCTTACCATTATATTTTACTTTCGATAATAATGTTTTATAGTAAATATGTTATGCAAAAATAAATAAAATATTTTTTATTTAATATAAATCACCACCACCGTTTATATCTTCCTACAAAAAAATATCTATGAAGTGCGCCCAGCGCCCAGCGCCCAGCGCCCAGCGCCCAGCCCGTTCTCAGTGAACGATGAAACTAGCCGATTACCTTAACTTATTTCTCCATACAAAAAAGTACACTTTATTTTACATCTTTAACCAAGTCTGCTTTTTTAGTACTAAAACAAGCTTGCAGATTACAAATATTATTTGAAGATTCTCTATTTGGAAACTAGTACTTTGAACATTATTTCCGTACAACATTTTTTCTTTGATAGACATATTATATTATATATCACATAGGACACGTGGCGTTCGCTGTAGCCGTTTTCGGCATTATTTATTTTTAAAGAAAGCGGCCATGTCATTGTGGTATTTGTTAATAGTACAAGTATTGTATTAAAATAGTGTAGAATAAAGCTACGTACATCCTGTGATTAATAATAATTGTTGTTCAAATTGATTTTCACAGAACCTCAAAAGAAATAGTCATTTATAATTATATTACTTACATATTACATACTTATATTTATTTATTTTATTTCTTTATTCATATTTTTCTCTTTCAAACTATAATTAATAATAAAAATAATGTGACTTCACTAACTTAATAAACAGAGGTAATTAACAAAATATCCACAATTTTAGCAACTGGGTATATATGTACATCTATATAATTTATATTACAAAATGCACAATGAAAATAACAAAAACCTCACATAAGCTTGTGGAGCAGTTGATTCAATATTGGTTTGGGCGAATGAGACAATCCATTTTACTTCTACCTAGCCCCACTATCCATTTTTTTATAACCTTTTTAAACATTTTCTCGTTACTAATTGATTTAATATATAGTGGAAGTAGGTAATAGATTTTAATTGAATAATACTCAAAAGCCATTTTTGCGAAAGTGGTATTAGTTTGTATTTTTTTAAGTAGGTACAATTTAATGAACATTTTTTGTAGGTTACCTACCTAAAAAATAAATCACGGCTCGCCACTAGTAGCGGCCCGCAAACCAGCTAGAAAAAGTGCATTTGGTAATATTCGTTTAATAAAAGTATCAGTCCTGGCCGTGAGTCGTGACAAATGAGATGGGAAAATTACAAATCTTTATATGTAATATTTGAAGCTTTATTACTAGTATACCTCTGATGGGGAAATACTAAACATTTCAAACTCAATTTCAGCGTTCTTTGGACACCACAAAAAAAACATCAATTGAACGTAGTTATGCAGAAAGCAGCCAGTCCACAGTTTTGAAAAAATGAGATATTGATGTTATCGGGCGCAGTAAGGTCAATTCTATGTTCTGCTAAAAACAGCCAAACCGCTTTCAAACAAAAAGTTGTTTTAATTACCTTCTGAAAATGGTATCAATCACAAAAACGGTATTTCTTAATTTGCAGAAAACACCCACAGCACTAGAAAATCTTAACGAATTAAAAAATCATTAAAACTGGAAATACGTAATTAAATTCTTGTTTGTAATGTAAATAAAAAACTAATATATACCTTCTTTATCATTTTTTAAAGTCAAAAACATTCCAACTGTTGTGGAGATTAGTTTATTCACTCTTTTCACAAAGGTGCTATTATCTCAGTTTCACTTTTCTATGGCTGGCTGCTTTTTGTATAATTACGTTCAATTGGAACAGCATTAGAATCGAGATATTTTTAACAATTCCAGATGTCATATTTATCGTCTTTTCCTTATCTGCACCCAGTGGTATGCACTGCATTGCATTTCATTTGTACTTTAATCGCAGCGTGTTTAGATTATTTTTGTTACATGGAATTTAAGATTATTAATCTTACGCTTTAAGTACCAAACTAGAGAGTAAAATATTGAAGTGTTAAACCATCATCAAAACAAGTATTTCACGTCGACCCTCCCTGCCTGGAATCAAACCCAAAACTACAGAATGGTGGGCGAACCCACCAACAAGTACACTACGAGGCGGACTTACCTCCACTCGATTTCCTTATTTATGATTTTTACCTAAGAGTAGCCATCGAGTCAAAATCACTCTTCCAGGATTCTGGTTCTATTTTACACACATAACTGTATTTTTCTACTGCCCTGACACAAAAATGTTTTGTATATCCTAAGTTTTTAAGCATGTGGGTATTTTGCCAACAAACAAAATAATATGCAAAATTTTCTACAAAATTACGGATAATTTAATTTAATTTCATATACCTGAGAAATGTCACTGGGTTTGAAAGGGTAAAAGCATGGATTATGTTAGGTACCCTGTAAAATTTTGAATCCCCCACGCCACGTGCCAATTGTGATAAGCAGTAAAAAAAATCCCATAGAAGGATTCATATTACTTTATTATATAACCCTTTTATGAACAAACATAACAAATACGAAAAGATATATATTATATTAGGTATATTACAACATAAATAAAGAAACTCAAAGACAATAACATGATTTTTTAAAAATCAAACAAAATTTTGCTACGGAAAATAATAAATAAATAAAGTAGTTAATACATATTTATGTATTTCATTTATTTGTTTATTCAAGTTAGTCCAAATGTTTGTAGACAAAGACTGGAATTAAACTCATAAGTTGTAATTAAGGTTAACTTTAAATATAAAACGTGCGTGAGCGCATGTGTACGTAACAAAAAAGGTTTTATATACATTATGTTCTACGATGCAAATGTTGATGGATGCAGAAAACGAGGAAGACCGAGAAAGACATGGCACGATCAAGTCCATCAAATACTTGAAGATGGAAATGTCAAAAGTAGGAATAATCGGCTTGCGTGCATGAGAAGATGTATGAATGTAGAGGAAGCGAGGTCTGTATGTCAAGATAGAGTGTTATGGCGTTCTATCCTCTCTGCCTACCCCTACGGGGAAACGGCGTGATGGTTTTTTGTTGTTGTTGTTGTATGTTCATTAAAAAAAAAGTTCTTTAGCTATTAATTCCTCACCAAGAACAAGAGGTTTCCTATTTTTTTGTGTGGAATTCGTTTCGTTTTCTTCATATGTACTTTCGCCTTATGTATTTCTTTTGTAATTAATTAAACAAGTTAAATAAATGATTTTTTTTTTAAAAACATATCGTCGGCATACTAATAAAACGCTCTAAATGTCCAAATTGGTGAAAACAACTTAAAAATGCATGTAGTTTTGCGTCATTTATCGACAAATCATAAAATTCTCTAAATCCTCCGAAGTTTAGTTTCAAAGCATGTATAAAAACGCACTGAAAGTACTTTTAAAAAATGTGTTCTGCTGAAAATCATTAACTTCATTTATCACGTGTTTTTTTAGAAATTGAAACAATTTAAAGGTCTGGAACGAATGGTCTGAAAAGATAGTCTCAATTTGCTGCAACAATTTTGAAAAAATAATATGGAAGTCTAGGGATCTGTCGTTGGCTGGTTTATGTGGCCAAACGTGTATGAATATCTAAAAAGCTCTAAATAACTCCCCCCCTAGGGAGAAAATCTAGCCTGTCTGCAAACATTTGGACATGCTCAAAACATTGTTGAACGAAGATGGTTTCATGCGTATGCGCCTTATCCAAAATTTGAATAAGAAAGGTAGGGAAAGACAAAAGTTGAGTCAAACAATCAAATAGATTTTTCGATTTTTGAAATTGACATGGCCAGGCACCTCCAGGACGGCGGGAGCCCGCAGGTGTAAAGAAGAGGCAACTTGGGTTAAGGTTCTCCCGAGGCACGCGCATCAGGTGTCCAAGCCAGGTCCACCGCCGCACCCACTAGTCGTCTAGACGCTCGTTACAAGAGGCCGCTGCCTCCTTTGACTTCAATGTTAGTTATGAAATCGAACCACCTTATTTTTATCTATTTATTCATTAAGGAAAAACAACAGCTGTTATATAAGAATACAAAATATAAAAAAAATAGTACATACTTCCAGTTAAAGTTTTTCACAAATATAATGGGAGAACATGTTACACAGTAAAGAGAAAAATAATATATTATATAAGACATGAGAAAAAAAAGAGTTCTTAACTCTTGTGTGGCTGTGATGTCACACTAGTCGACATAGGACACAAGACTTGATATATCTCTCTTATTTTTTAAAATGATGAATTCGTATTTTTTGTAATCTTCAAATGGACATTTTCACACCGGATTTGGAAAGTGAAATTTGTACAACTATGCTGGATGTTAATACAAAAAAATATTTATCCTCGCTACGCGAAAAAAGAGTGTCCGCTAATTCAGCAACACATATGTATAAGAAAGAGCACGAAGATAGAACTCATCACAAGGAAGACAGAAACGCTGTTCTATGGCAGGTGTTAGTGTGAAAGAGACAAAAACAAAACTAAGTAAAGTGTAAAATAGATTCAGATTTCAGCCGGTTGATAACAGTGATGGGAAACGCACGCGTAATCTGAGCGGCGTATTTATGAATATTAATTTATTTTACTATAACAGGGCTAAATTATATGTTTATTTGCACAAATAATGGAAAAGGGATTATTAAACAGTATGTCTCCATGTTTTTTTTTTTTCAATTTTTGAACTTATAATTATTCCGTCTTTTACTAATGGTAACACGATGTTACATCACCGCGCGCAAAGGGATTATTTATCACAGTCTTTTAAAAGTTAAGAAGGTTAAGGGATGAGGAAGTTGAGTGGAGGAGAGGGATTTTTTATTTTATTTTTTATTTTATTTTATTTTATTTTATTTATTTTTGCACCACAACAGGCCAGGATGCCCAATTACAGTGGTGAATTACATCACAGAACACCCAGGCTTGAGAAAAATCTAATTTAAATTTTTGTGTTCTCACCGGGAATCGAACCCGGAACCTTCCGTGCGTGAGTCAAGCGTCTTGACCACTACACCACGGAGGCCGCCAATTTTCATAATATAGTTGACCAATTCAAAATTTTGGTATTATAATAAAATAAACAAAATTAAAGGAACATAAACTTATTACACACTGACGAATGTTTCATTTTACAGCGTTTCAAAAAGTTTTTTTTGAAGTCACAAAATTTTGTATTGAAAATATCTAAATGGGCACAAAGTAAATTAAATTTGGAGCAGCTACGATAAATAAACGAGTTTTGAACATATTTTTTTTTTGGACAATGAATTATAAAAAAAATGAACTTGTCGTGTTGACTTTAAGGGACAATTGATTGAAATACGCTCCAAGAGATATGGACTATCGATAAAATTGTTTAAAATTTTGAAGAGGAAAGACAGATCAGAAATGCTTCTGCGTTTAGTAAGGGAAGTTAAACTATGAAAGGAAGCAGAGTCTTCATACGAGTCAAAATATGTAAGAGATTTACGATCCAGAAGCTTAAGGAATCTTTTCTGTATTTTATCTAGTTGTGATATATAAATTGTATATCGAGGATTCGTCTTATGTCTGACACTCTCCTCAAGCCGTTACTCTCATAACTCAGAAGTTTGGTGATTTCAGCTATGGTAAAGTGTCAAGATTCGCACCCAAATAGGAGTACTGGTATTATACTAGAGTTAAACAATCGGCATTTCGTTTTGGCGAGTTTAGACTAGAGTTCCAGACAACACACACTTGAGTAGTGTTAAAAGTTGCTCCAGCAATTCATAGGCGGGTTGCGAGCTCTTTGTGCGTGCTACCATCCTCAATTATTTATTTATTTTACAGAAACATCATATAATAACATAAAAAAGTTAATAAGTTATTATATCAACAATGATATAATAACATAAAAAAGTTAATAAGTTATTATATCAACAATGATATAATAACATAAAAAAGATACGGTTTAAGGACAGACCAGCGAAGTTTCTAAATAATAAAACCATATTAAATTGTGGTACAACAAAAGGGTGTGTTTGTGTGCATTTATATGAGAGTAAGTGTAGAGGTGTGTTTGTGTGTATTTGTGTGGCAAATAGCATGTGGGAGCGTATCGCAGCCAGAATGAATGAGTCTTAATTTATTTTCAAATAAATTAAGGGGTATGTTAAATATATCAATAGATGAAAAAAAAGCATTATAGTTTGAGCAAGAACTATAGATGAAAGAGTGTTGGCATAGTTAGTTGTGTAAACTTCCAAGTATTTAAAACTGTCAACTTTCTCTATCCTCTGCCCATTATTGTAAAGAAGCTGATCAGGGTCAGGGCAGGATTTGTTGCACTTAATCTAGGTCTTCTTGGTATTAATATTAAAATCCAGACGAGCAGAGTTTTCCTGCAGTTTGTAAACAATTTCCTAAAGATAGCCAACAGGATTTTCAAGATGAACTCGGAAAATGCATTTCGGGGGTTTTATTTGTGTACTGACGATATTACGATGACGATGACAATAATTGCCCTTATTATGTTAACAAATTTAATTTAAAATGAAGTGTTAAAAAAATACATGAATTAATAAAAGTGATTCTTTAAATATTGCTATTGAATAGCAAAATAAATAATATCTAATAAACTCGAGCGAACAAACTAATCTCTTGTTCACATTTGAGAGCATTAATGAAATATGAATACCTAATGTTTACGTCTCAATGCAAATAATAATTTGTAAAAGAGCATTTTTACCTTGCAAATTTCATAATTAGTGTCCGTTACGTTTCTAGTTCCATTCAATTTTTTATTTTTTTAAACTTATTTATTACATTTTTTTGCACTACAACAGGCCAGGAGGCCCAATTACAGTGAAAATCACTTTCAATTTTTGTGTTCTCATCGGGAATCGAATCCAGAACCTTCCGTGCGTGAGTCAAGCGTCTTCACGGCTACATCACGGAGGCCGCCATATAAATATCGAATAACACATAAACCTCTGAGCCGGCATCGACACGGCGCGTGGGCAATAAGGGAAAAGGAACAAAGCAGCCAGTATGGGCATTTAGGTACCTTCTATAGATACAGAGCGAAAAAAAGTCAGACGAACGCAGAAGCATCCTGTGTATATTTTATTACCATATTATTAGCAACTATACTCTATCCAACCATTTATTTAACTTTTGACAGCTCGATTATGTATCGATTAGGGATGTCCTAATGCGTTACCGAATCGATTTCTCATAAAAATCGACTTTACTTATGAAAAAAAAATATCAACATTATGTAGTTTATAAACATACCCAGACGTTTAAAGCAGAGTTTATATTACGAAAGCGCTGTAGTAAAACTTTTTTTTTTAAAGTCTTCATTCAATAAATAATATTGCAAAAATTACATCATTTCTTTACAAAAGAAACTTTAAATACAGTCTCGATAAACTCCTTAATTGGAGTTTGTCATTGGGTGCAGGAGCTACAGATAACCCAAATATGCATAGGACTATTTTAATGTCGTAATGTAAATTGAGAAATTTTGTGTCGCGACACTGTCAGTTTGTCGGCGACAATAATAAATGACAGCGACCACGGCGCCATTAAAATTCAATATATTCTGACGAACTGTCAAATTAGTTTTGGCCATCGACAATCGATAAGTAGTTTTTAATAAATATTTGATATTTTCACAATATTGAATCAGTTAGACATTTATATTTCATGTAAATTAGTCGTATTCATTATTAAGTGAATAAAAATACTGTGGCTTTCGATAGAAAATTATTTTTTTTAATTTCTGGTTCATCTTGTCAACTTGTATAATCCTCGTTGCATAAGTAGTCTCAATAAACATCGATATCGATAAATATCGGAGCAAAAGAACATGTCGCTTCACTATCGTAATGAAAAAAACATGAAGTATTGCATTTTTCGGTCTATGGTTGCCTGTCAATAATTACGAAACTTTATAGGCGCCCATGTGTCAAAAGTTAAATAAACGCTTGGAAATACTGTAACAAAGCAATAGTAGCCGATGTCACGCTCATAAGCGCGTGTGAGCGCGAGAGAGACAGATTATTTTCATAATTCGTATGCCGTGCGATGTCATACCATACGCTTATTCACAGATACAATACAATGCGTTTGTGTAAGTTTTAACTACCTGTAGATCAATCACAGATCTATCGTCGTGCTTAAAAACATGCTAAGCATTTGAGCGATCACAATGAACAATAATGAACATGCCTAAGTTATCGCAGTCATAATAAGTCAACGCGTGTGTAATCGCTCGTGTCGGTTTGTTCTTTCTTTTCATCGTAAATAAATACAGTTCATTGGCGAAAAATAGGCGTTTACTATAAAAAATGATACAATTTATTTATATTACAAAAAAGTGAAAATTTAATTACAATTACTATGGCGACTGCTTTTCTTGAGATTTGGTTTGCCAACCGCCGGCTAAATGCAATAAATAATAAAAAAAAATAGCAGTTTTGGAATATTTTCCATATTTACACCGGATTATTTGATTGCGCAGCAGGATTATACCTACGTCGCGAAACGTAAATATTTTGACATTTAATATTAGGTGTTCACGGATGTTCCATTGTGATCGTGAATACTATAAACAACCATGGTGAGAAATCGTTATCACGTCGATAGCTATTTGTGATTGAGCTGCAGAGGTGGTATTCTGGATCTTCTCTACTCTCTAGAGAGTGATTTATTATTGAGAATTTTGTTTTTTTAAAGTGACGACCATTTGCTTCCCTGAATGGCCACACTGATGATTAAACGTCAAAAAATATGAACACGTGAAATCAATCACGATGATTTTCATTTATAACATTATTGCGAACTTAAGCATTACCCAAAACACTTCATTAGGTTGAATTGACCAAACCGTATTAGTTTTATTTCCGTTTTTGCAGCAGTTTTATACACCATTTGATGTTTAATAATCAGTGAGGCTACTATATAAAGCAAAGTGTCTCAATTAAAAAAAAATAATCTTCAAATTAATCACACTCAAGTAGAGAAGATCCAGAATACCACCCCTGGGCTGGATTCCAAACGATCTCGCGGCCGTAGAAAAACCATTTATCTCGCGTATTTACATACAAAATACACGGCCGCGAGAGCGATTCAGAATACCACCCCAGATTGCAGGCAGAGAGCTCCCTCTTGCAGATTTTCTTGTTCGGCAATGAGCAATTTTTCCTTGCATGTGGATATCGCCAAAGAGACTTAAATCCTCAGATGGGGTAAGAGATTTTTGGTGGCAAACTGTTGTTTTTTATTTTAAGTTACAGAATCTTCACTGTTCAATTTTGATCGCTTACTAACGAACTTTTTACGTAGATATTTTTAATAGTACTCGTATATTTTGTGTGATTTTAATAGCGTTACATTGAATGACACATTCTTCTTTATTATATTTTGATTGCTCTTAACAACTAATAATAAATTCTGAGCCCAAAGGGACGATATTTTTTGTTGCCATTGAATCGAAGCACGGTGGGCTGATTATATGTATAGTATCCGAAGGCTCTAATTTTTTAGCATGTTTCCGGCTAGTGTTATCGTTATTTGCGTTAAAAATCACTTTGATAAATATTTCGAATAAAGTGAGGCCCAAAAGGACGATACTTCTAAGTGACCGAGATCCCAATCAACCGAGTCACGAAGAGCTGAAAATTAAGGCCTGTAAGGCCGATAAAACAAGGCCCCGAGGGCCGATTACATGAAGGTCCAAGGTCCGGATTCTATAGCATATGTAAGCCGACTGTTTCCTGTTAGGTTTATCAATTGGATGTTAACATAAGTTTTGTCCGTTTTTTTCCATTATTTTACAACAAATTAGTCAATAATTCACAGCATCTTCACCGTACACTGCGTAAATATCGCGAGCAGCGTTTATTCCCTCGATTGAACGCAAACGAGGTGTCGAAAATGCTAACTTTTATTCCATTTTAAAGGTTTGTAATCAAATAAAATAATACATGTAACATACAAGCAAACAATATTTTGTAGAGGAGAATTTTTCTTTCAGATGACGTAGGTATAACCTTTATAATTTTGTTTTAGTTTTGGTGCTCATTTTCAAATTTATAACGGATACACCTTATGTTAACAACTTTGTGGGTGCTGCGTTCTTCTGTGGTACATTGAATTAATAGGGATATTCCTTAGTAGTGATTGATCTGCAGTCCTTTGAGAAGGATGAGTTGTGTTATTTCAAGGATCAATAGTCCTAGGATCTAAACAGTTTGCAGTAAGTTAGTAATAGCAATTGGAAATAACTCCCTTTGAGGACTTCGGACATTTAGATTAACTTAAAAGCTCTTAAGGCACAGCGGTATACATAAATAAACAATAATTTTCAAGTTTAATTATCTACTTTGCACTGGCGCCGAGCGCCGACCTCCACGGAGTAACGTTATGGGTTTCGCCACGATAAAGTTCGGAGATAAATAGATATAAATTTCACAGAAGATATATTAACCAATAACCTTACAGGACCAGGTGGATGAAGTATACGGTTCTATGTGTAAAATATAACCAAAATTTTGAACGAGCAGTTTCCACTCGATGGCTCATAATCGTCATCATTCTATGGATGTAATATTACGTAATTTTATAAAACGGCGTGGTAAAATACCGTAATTTTACCGTGGAACATGGAGACTTTTTAAATGATTTTTTTTAGTTTTATGCGGACAAATATGTTAGTTGAACTATAACAACTACGGTTTACTTACATTAAGATGACGTCATTTTTATAAATTTCGAACTAAAAATCTTTTTATCAGTTTTTTGTTACTTTTTAAAAATTTATTTGCTTTTTTACAATTATATTTCAAGATAATTATAATATTTTGTATCATACAATCAATTTTCTAGAAAAAGTTACAATATTATGACAGCGGTGCGGTGGCGGCCACAAACAGCTAATACATTAAAAAACTGTCGTGATGTGAAAAAGGTGAGGTTTTAAAGTTTGGCAGTGTTGATCGACTTAGTGGCCTTTCATCATCATCGTCAAACTCTTATCCACTCCCAGTGACGCATAGGGAACTACATTATCAAATAAACTGCAGCATATCTCGATCGTCTGTTACGGGAACTTAATGTGATCTAAAGTATTACGCTAAAGATAAGTAATCGTGAGGCCTAAAAGCAAGATCGTAAGTTTGTGACCTTGAACTGTCGTTACTTGCGTCACCATCCTTAAAAGATGGCGCTTAAAATCAGTTTTCGTCATGTATTTTTTTCGTTTATATTTCAAAGAAATTTATATACTATATACAGTATATAAATATATAGTATATACATTTTTTGAAATTATATAAATAATATTATATTTCTTACTTTTATTACCATGTCCATATATAATTGTTCTATAATAGAATAGGGAAATATCACACACTACGAATACCGATAAAAATTTATGAAATGGATTTAGAATAATTAATTGTATTTTCGAAATTAATATGTATATTGTGGAGAAATGTTTTCATACATAAATGTAAAAAAGAAATTGCTAGAAAAACGCCACACGTTTGGCCTTGCCTTGGTAGTTGTGACGTCAATATTCGTGACAATGTTCTAAACAAATTTGAATGGGCAGGAACAAATAAACATGACTCGTGACGTATTAGGGGCGTGGCTAATGGAATGATTGTTTTTGCGGTAATTCAAAATTAATACTACTACTACCATCAGGCCATTTCCGTAAGGGTAGGCAGAGAGAATGGACTGCCACACACGTCTATCCTGGCATAAATTCCTAGCTTCTTCCACATTCATACATCTCACCATACATGCCCTTCGGTTCTGTCTGCTTTTGACATGACCAGACTTAAGATTTTGGTTTATCTGATCATGCCACGTCTTCCTTGGTCGTCCTCGTCTCACGTTACCGTTTATTTTCGCCATACATACTTGTTTTACCATTCTTTCGTCGTCTATTTGTTCTACGTGACCAAACCATCTCAGAGACCCTTTCTTAATATTATCAATTATACCTGACTCAGATTTATACTCTCGCTTGATTAAATCATTCGTAACCCTATCATACATTGATTTCTCACACATTCGTCTAAGAATTCGCATTTTGACCGCGTTTACTCGGCTTTCATCCTTCCTCTGCCAGTTCCATGTTTCACTTCACAGTTTAGCTTCGATTGACATATTTTTATTAGCAATTACTGTGCTTAGTGTTCCGTTCATTTTGTTGCCCGCATTCTTTTTCTACTCTTCCATCTCTCGAAAACATGCTTCCTAGATACACAAACTCTTCTACTTGTTCTAGACATTCGTTGTTTACATTTATTATGCAGTCAGTAACCTCACTTCCCTATTCAAATACCGTCACTTTTGACTTACTTTCGTTCATCGCCAATTCGCTCTCCAGGCATACATCATACATTCTAGAGACTATTTGTTGCAAACCATCCTTGTTGCTTGCTAACAGAACTCCATCATCAGCATACAACAAGCAGCTTACTGATAAATTATCCATTTTTGCTCTAATACTCATACATTCTATCTCTTTAATACAGTTGTCAATGTATAGATTAAACAACCATAGTGACATTATACATCCTGTTTCACGCCTTTTGAGATCGCAAACCAAGATTTGAATCCGCCAATTACTCTTGAACACGTTGGACTCTCCTCATAGAGAGATGATACTGCACGTATAAGTTTATTGTTTACTCCATACTTCTCCAGCACGCCCCACAATTTCATTCTATCTAGTTTCATACACTTTTTGCAAATCGACAAATGCGCAGAATAGTTTCTGACTTTTTGCCAAAAACTTTTCCTTTAGCATTCGCAGCGCAAAAATTTGATCCGTGCATCCACGTCCACTCATAAAGGCTCCTTGCACGTCCCACACTTTATCTTTCGTCACCTTTCTTACTTTCTCGATTATAATTTTCCCATACAGTTTACTGACAGAACCCAGAAGACTGATTGCCCTATAGTTTCCACATTCCGCACGATATCCCGTTTCCTTCTATAAAGCGCATGTCTCCAATCCAAAAGCGCATGTCCTTCATTTAGGCAGAGATTGAAAAGTCTGTGCAGCCATGTTCCCACGATCTGGCCACCACTTTTTAAATATACCACAGTGACCTTATTATACCCAATAGTTTAACAACTCAAAATTATTACAAATTTAAAAATATTTTTAATGCTACTAATAAATTAGCAAAAAAAATTTTTTTACTGGACAATATTTTATTGACCTTTATTACTTTAAAAATGTTTAAAAAAGTGATATTTCCTTATTGTGTATTGTGTGTATTTAATAAATAAAATAATGGTCGGTAACAGGACTCTGTTTTATTTTTTTATTGTTTTACCATAAACGTATTTTTTTCATGTCAGGTCATGTGAAATGTCGGAATAATCGACGTGCGTGCATGAGAAGATGTATGAATGTGAAGGAAGCAAAGGAAGTGTGCCAGGACAGAGTGGTGTGGCGTTCTATCCTCTCTGCCTACCCCTCCGGGGAAATGGCGTGATGGTTAGTTAGTTAGTTAGTTAGTTAGTATTTTTTTCATTGAAAATAATTATGGTAAATGGCTAATTTCGACTCCCGCGACAAACATTTATTTGCTGGTGGATTTTCTTAGCATGAAATCTGTTGGCTTTTATGTAATCCATAGCGTTAAAACGTCGCTTTATCTGTTTAGTTTTTAGCATGACACAACAAATTTACTATTATGCTCAATGTTTATTTAAGTAAATTTATTTAAGATTATTGGTATAAATTTATGTTGCTAGAATTTCACTCGTCCATGCACTTTGTAGCTGCAAGACGATTAGTAATCTAGCTTCAAAAGGTAAATGTTATCATGCGCTCAGTAGCTGCAAGACTTGTAATCAAACTTCGATTTTTATAAATTTGTTTTTTTGTTTATTTTTTTAAAATATCACTAAAACTCTCAACTTCATTGTCAAATAAAAAAAATAAAAAATGTAAATAAGAGCTAGATTTCTTATTGTCCATGCGCTCTGTAACTGCAAGACGTGCTGTAATCTAGCTCTTATATATCATAATTAGAGACGAGGAACTATAATCCCAACCGTCCATGCGCTCTGTAGCTGCAAGACGTGCCGGGATATTTATTTATTGTACGGCACCCTTGAGGTGATTTTCACAAAAACGGCGCTATATAAATTATCCAAACATACATATGAGGGTACTACTTGCAAACCCGGCAAAATCATAAAAAACTGATACAATACTTAACTTCAACGTTTTTTTAAACTGAATTTTTTTATTAAAATCATTAAATATTTTATACGTAAGCAGTGATGACATAAGCATAATTATGTCAAGAAACGGTAGTGAAATAAAAAAAAAGGAAAGGTGTCCATGTTTGCACAAAAAATGCCGTATTTTTAACTGAAAATGTTAAAATTATTGTAAAAAATGGTATTATGAATAAGTTTCAATTAATATCTCACTTTTTTTTTTATTGTTGATTTTGTCGGGTTTGCGAGTAGTACAATACGGAGCTTTTTGAATTTAGAATTATTTTTAACACGTGTTTTTGCTGAAGCCTGCCATATGTTTTTACTACTATGACCATAATATGTGACCTATGACTGATTGGAGGATTTTTGTCTTCGGGATGTGTGGGAATTGGGAATACCAGGCGATCCAACACAGACAGTCGGTAGAGGGGAGAGGGAATTAGTAACGTGCGATACGATGGAAATATCCAGTTATTAAAAAAAAAACTGTTGTATATTTCACAATTTTTTACTAATACATTTTTGAAAACCACTTTATTTTAAAAATGTTAATACAATTTATTAATATAATCAAATTTTATTTATAACATCAACAATTTGAACCTGTCCGAATAATTTATAAATGTGTTTTTTCATTATTTATTTTTGTATTATTTAATTAAGTACTCACTGTTATTTAGAACATTATTTATTAATTTTATTTCTTACTATATACATATACTATAGAGCGAGATTATAGAAACCATATCTCAATTTTCATTTCAATTATGTTTTTGTATTATTTTTCATTGATTAAATGATAGTGTTATTTTGTATATTTGATTATGTATGTAATTAAATTAGTATAATTTAAGTTTTAATAATTACAACAATTTTTTTTTATGTTATCTTTATTATATATACTTATTATTTATTATTTATATGTACTTTGTTTTTCTGTATTACTATTCTATTGCATCATATGTTATTATAATTGAATTAATTTTACTATGTGTTTTTTATCGTTTATTATTATGGCTTAACACGGGCACAGCCTAAAAAGCTTTATAAGTTTATGAATATGTAAACGAGTCGGCCTCGTGGTGTAATGGTCATCGCGTTTTCCTACCATGCAAGAGGTTTCGGGTTCGATTCCCGTCATGGATAATTGGAAATATTTATTCAATAAGGGTGTTTTCACACTAGAATATTTCATAGTCCCTGGAAAGGTACCTGAATCGTAAAACTGATCATCTTACCTTCATGTTACAAAATGGATCAAAATACGCTGCGATTGGTGTACCAATGCAGTGCCCTATGCACCATTAGGTTCGAAAAGGGAATGATGATGATTAAAATAGTACAATAGAGATGAAGAACATTTAAGAGAATATAATATAGAAGTCTAGGCATCTACAGGGCTTATGACCTGTCAATGGCTGGTTTAAGTGGCCATTTTACCCACTGTGTAACATTCACCATTCTGCCTATATTTAAACATCTATATTCCTTCAATTCTTTCATCTGTTGATGTTTGTGAAGTTAAAGAGCTGAAACCTTTATTTATGCGGGTGAGATTCATCTAATTGAATTATTTCACCTACATACTAGGCAACGCCTGAAAATATTATTTTTTCAATTTCTATACTTCTTCATGGACCAGGTAATTTATCAACAATATTTTGAGTTTGTCCAAATTTTCGTAGACAAGGACTGGATTCAACTCCCTGGGGAGCATTTACTTAAATGTTCTTCATCTCTGTTGTTGTAATATGTTAATATGAACGGCTCCCCAGGGAGTTGAATCCAGTCCTTGTCTACGAAAATTTGGACAAACTCAAAATATTAATGATGAAGATGTAATTTTAAATGACTAAATAATAAAATTAAAAAAACACTAAGCACCCGATTTGTGTTTCATTCTCAGAAATTCCTTGTTATTGTGTCGGCTCAGCAAAGCAATACAAGCGTCGACGTTGACGCGAGGTTGCTGCTTGCGTTCATTCAGTTCATAGCATGAGCGGTCCGGTCCGTACATATATTGGATGGAACATGAAACCAATGCTTCAATAAAAAAATTACTTCTAATAAACCGTTACCTAAATTTTTTTAAATATAATAAAATCAACAAATCATTTTTTAATTTATTTTATTTATTAACAGAAAATAACAGCCCTTGTAACAAAGAAAACAATATTTAAAAATAAACCAAAAATTATAGGTTATTTAATGTTTTCCATACAATATAGCCATATACTCGTACCATGCCCGAAAATATGACAAAAAGCGTACCCGTGAAAAGACATCCGTATTATAATGAAATAGAACGTATGTATATTTTATTTTTTTGTTGACTTCGTCTTAAAAAATAATTTCACCAGTAGATTCATATAAAGTAACCCCAGATCATCTTTCCTTCCTTTCTTTTTTCAAACAAGAGAAAATAAATATAATATAATATGAAAGTATACAAAAAATCTAATTTGTTAAACTTTTTAAATTGGTACAGTTAGATAAAATTATAATTATTACTTGCAATTAAGGTTCTAGTATTTTCTTTTTAGTTGTTTAGGGTGAGGAAATAGATATCGATTTCAGAAAAAAAATAGCGACTGAAACAAATATTTCAAAATTAGTTTGTTGTTAATCGTAGCGATCTGAGATGGGTTGGATGTTAATTCAATTGCAACTTCTAAAAAATTTCGACAAACCCACACAAAACCTTTCGCCTGCGCAGTTATGCGCTAACAGAATTAAAATTCATTGCGCTCCACCTAATTCTGGTATAAGGAACTACGTTTCAATGAGGCGGTCGCCCAGTAGTGAATTCATAAGTACGCGCATGTGCATATTGAGATTTTTAGTAGCGCTGTGGAAACAGTTCTAACAAACCAATCCATGTTTCTTTTTCATGTATTGAGACTGTTTTAAAACCACTTCAACTGTGTGACACTATTGTATTACAAGATTAAACTATATAATATAGCTCTTTAATGCTGAAATTATGGCATTAAATCTCTTTTTATTTTATTTCAAAGCATTTAACTCGAATTACTGAGTTGCTAGTAGTAATATTTTGTCTATGTACCTAATACTAAGTTAAATGAAATTTAATTTTTCTCAAGTCTGGGTATTCTGTGATATAATTCACTACTGTAATTGGGCCTCCTGGCCTGTTGTAGTGCAAAAAAAACTATTACAGGAAGGTAAGGCGATCAGAATTACCCGTCAGACGCCAGTTCAGAGGCAATAAAATATTTCAGTGTAAAACCACCGTTAAAATCATATGTTTTAGGTCGACCTGAGCCAAACCCAGGACCCCAGCATGGTGGACAAACGTGCCAACCACTACACTGCGAGGCGGAATTTTTCCCATTGGATTTATTTTTTCTGGATTTTTAACAGAGAGAAGCCATTGAGTAGAAAACACTCGTCCAGGGCTGCTATTCTAAACACTCTCGCGGTCGTAGAGCGAACTAAATACGCGATATAAAACCGTTCCCTATGGCCGCGAGAGTGTTCAGAATAGAAGCCCACGATTCTGATTAAATCTTACACACATAACTGTGTTCTGCATTTGCTCGGACGGAGACAAACAGCCGTCAATTGCTTTTATTCATAAATAAATTATTTATCAGCCACACTCTAATATTGGCGTTATCACTTTTGGCAGCACCATTTCTTAAAATTGGCGACAAATTAGGAAGTTCAGTGGTTGTTTATTATTAAACTATTTAACAAAGTATCGTATTATTATCGCCATAAGTTTTGAAATTTTTAAATAACACCGCCCGCGACGTCATGAGTTCCAGTTGATTTTTCTGACATTTAAAAGTATAATCCCGTACCCGTAAAAAATAAAGTAAAAAAAAAATGGCTACCCAAAAACAGGAAATCTATCACCCCGCTATAAATGAATGGTTCATGGCACGAGTTCATGTGAACCTGTGCCGTTTCAAAGATGTTTTTTTTTTTATTAAAACGTTTTTTTTCCCATACGTTTTCAAGAAACTACGCCGCACAATCAAATGCTCTTTTTTTACCGATTCTGAGTAAACGTTTATTAAATCCGATTTCCCGGAGCACTGAACTTCCTCATTGAACGTGCATGGAACCAAATAGGGTAATTTTGTTTTGCCATATTCGCTGCATATTTTCGGTACCATAATTCGAATATCATAACTTCCATCCAGTTCTTCGCGTCACTAAAAGAGACTGCGGCGCCGTTCTCACGTGCGTCCGGAGCTTGCTGCAGAACATCTGGGTTTAGCACAAACAGCATACAGCACATGGAACCAGAGACCAGACCGACGGGATACTGTCCTTTCAGCGCACGAGTAGATCAGTGGTACTGAAACATTTATTTATTTAATTACGATTGGGTAATTTTTATAATTTTCACTTATCCGGTTAGAATGAAGATTGTAGATGTGCTTGTGAAATAGAACCACTGCCTTGAGTGGTAAAAACTCTTAAGAGGAAACGCGGTGTGACTTTTCTTTATACAAACGTATTCTTAATTTTTTTTCCGAAATTATGGCACTAGAGCAGTGATTTTTTTGCACACTCTGGATATTCACTATTGACGTGTCTTTATTATTTTACTTTTTTGATAAATTGTTTCTTAGGGGAGTTAGGACCATCAAAGAACCCAAAAAAGCGCCCAGTTTTGTCTGCCGTCTTCGGGCGTATGGTATACAAATATGTATGATGAATGATTTTGAAAAAACGGTGAATTTTATTTTATTTTATTTGGGATTTGTACAAAAATAAGTAGAGATATATTAACAATACTAGAGCCAGTTGAAAAATCCACTGTAAATCTAATAATACATAATATACTAGCGGACCCGACAGACGTTGTCCTGCCCGAACGTTGTAGTAGTTCTACATTATCTCTGGCTCGCCTGCTATTAGCTTGGAAAAATACTTTTTATCTAGGTACTTGTTTGTGATTAAATTCCAAAACTATTTTTTTTTGATATTCAAAATATATTGAATTTAAGGAGGTACCTACTTTATTGTTGTTGAATTCCAAAACATAAAATAAATATTTTTTCAAATATGGCATTCTTTTTGCAAACGTCAAACTCCGGTCGTCTCACCAACAAAGTGGTGTACTTGTGCAGGAATACGATTTGTAAAAATGTATTGAATATAATATTATTTTAGTGTTACTAAAAATCTAATACAAATAAATAAATTGGTAGAAATTATAAAGAATTTAAGGAAAGAATCTGATTGAGATCCACAAAAAACAAATGCTGTTTTTAAACATTCAAAAACAATCTTTTTTTATACACAAAAAAACTACATATTCGATTGAAGATTTTAATATTTACGAACACGCACAGCGCAAAGATCTATATTTCTCTGATAACCGCACGTAAATCGGTTTAGCTGCTTAGGAAGAGTACGGTCACATCACACTACAGAGGAATTATATATATATATATATATATATATATATAAAGATAAGAAAATAGTAATTGCATGTGTGTGACGTTTGTATTCATGTGTGTGTATGTCAATGTGTGTATGTGTGAATGAATGAGGGTGCGTGTGTGTGTTTATTAAACTTGTATTTATATTGAAGAGGGTACAAGAAAGAGCTTGGTAAGAAGTTTGATTATTTAAAAAAATAAAAAATTGTTTATACCTTCTTTCGAAACCTTTTTGAAATTATTTTAGTCAAGTAATGTTATATTTGTATTTGTAAATTTGAAAACCTTATTCTGAAAAAAAGCATTTCATTTTAACATTTAATTGATACACACTGAATAAATGATATCTAACGAGTTCCATATAATACGCTAGGTAACCACAAAATGCAGTGAATACGATGTAATGTCAAAAATAAAACAAGGTAAGTATGACAATACGCGTATGTTGGTACACACTATATTATATGCACCTACATAATATATAAAAAGGAATAACATATAATTTTGATAGAAATTATTCGAATGATAAAAATCAGGTGTCACAAATAGTTGGCCCGCAGTACGGGGATACATAATTATGTTAAAAGATATTCTCACTATAAAACTGATATTTATGTAGGGATAGAGAGGAACCGAGAGGAGGATGCGGACATAGACAATTTATTACCTATGGCAGTTTTGATAAATTTAATATTTTTTGTAAATATATCTATGTCATTAAATTTTCTGTTATAAGTATCCATAATACGGTTAGTCGTAGCGTTTTTTGTAAAAAAAAAACTACATTTAGGTATATCGAAAAGTTGTGTATAAAAAAAACCAAATCAGTTCAGTTTTCGGGTGCGGAAAACGGCACAGCGAAAATTGGATTTTGTCGATTTTAGTTAAGCATCGAGTCCGACGTGTATTTGTCTTTTTCGCTTAGTATCGGGGAGGCATTTGTGAGAGAGTACATAAAATAGGCATGTATACGAGCACATATATTTTTTATATTTGAAAATTGGACTCTCCAAACCCGCGAAATTTAAAAATTCTCATTATTTTCTGAACAAACCTCATATTTAAAAAAAATATATATCTTTTACCATTTTGTTTTACTTTCACGAAAAATACTACGCAACTAATGTTAAACACCTAATAAATGGGGGTAGATATTATACCATCCATGCGATATGTAGCTGCAAGACGTGCGGTATTCTAGCTCCTTTATGTTATTTAATTCTTTAACGATAATTGGAAACCAGAAAATTAATGTGCATCTGAATAACTACGGCCGTGAAAGCTTAAGAGGATATGCAATGTCAGACAATTTTGATGAATAGGTATTTTAACATTGTTTTTATGTACTCTCTCGCAAATGCCTCCCCGATACTGAGCGAAAAAGACAAATGCACGTCGGACTCACGATGCCTAACTAAAATCGACAAAATCCACTTTTCGCTGTCCCGTTTTCCGCTCCCCGAAACTGAACCGATTCGTTTTTTTTTTAAAGAAAGAGTATCAAAATTGAATTATTTGTATCGTGAGACAAACGCGTTATACACAACTTTTCGACATACCTAAATGCAGATTTTTTTTCCAAATAACGCTACGATTAACCGTATTATGGATACTTAAAACAGCAAATTTATTTAAGATTTGGAAAAAAATGGACACAACTCAATTAATACCCAATAAATTATTTAGTAATTGACTTTATAGTTTTCTTTTTTTCTTTAATCCTTTACAAATAAGAGCTAGATCACTACACTTCCTCTAGCTACAGAGCTAAAAAAATTTAATTATGAAAAAAAAAAAGTTTTTTTTATTAAAATAGAGATGGAGTATATATTAAAGATAATTATTGTGGCTAACAAAGATTTTTTATTATTTTTAGTATTCAAAAAGAGACAATTTAGAAATGATAAAGATAATAAAAAATAAACAATAAACAACTGAAAGTACATTGCTCCACATACCCGAAACCGTTTTAAAGACCATGGGTCTTTCTATCGGTTTCACTCACAAAAAGCAGTGTTTTTTGTAAATAAACGAGTTACGCTTTAAAAATGCCAAATAAAAAGTTTTTGGTGAAATAGATAAAAAAAAAAACAGATCAAAATTTAACTTTACTACTTTTACTGCCCCTTTCACGATGTGTTTGGCAAATTATATGGAGGGCTCGATTGATCTTCATGACCATATTGCAAACACAAATGGTAGCAAAAACCATATTTACTTGTACCACAATAGCCTATGTCCATTATCGTAATTTTATAAATTGATTAGAAGAGAAGTAGAATATAAATGTACAACTTTGCTTCGAGGCCTTCTGTTAAAAAAAACTGGGTATACATTCATGATTCAAAATATTGTCCATCGCTGCCACTACTTTCTCCCGTCTAACGGATATTATTTATAATTGTTGAAATCGTCATAATAGTAATTTAAAAAAATTATTAACGTCAGATCCGATTTTAATTATCGTTATTTTTAAAACATCGCGTGTGCTTCGCAATAAACAAATAAATAAATTAAGCACTTGTTATTTGTAAGCATTTAGCGACAACTGTGACACGGTACAATCATATTTGCATATCGAGATATGATCGTTAAAATATATGTAGTAATTGACAAAAACAATATTTTACCGGAGAAAAACCGCCTTTCTTTCGATGAATAAATTTGAGAATCAAACTCTGATTCTAATATTTCTTTTATTATTATCGACAAAATAAACATTCGAAAAACAACTTAGTTCCCTAATAAAAAATATTCTCACATAAAATATTTATCCTGTCGGTTACGCAGTTTTGCGCGATTTTGACGATCATGGCTCGATATGATTACACGAACACTCACATGGAAAATATAAATTATTACCTAATTACGATGGAATTTCATTAAAAATTGTCAATACGAGCAACAAAAATCGAATATTATCCAAAACGTATTAAATTGAATTTGTAAATATTTAATCTGTATGGTTCAATTTTGGCAAAGAATATTTTCTTTTGGTTGTACGTTGATCGCCTCAATAAATGAACAAATGAAACTTAAGTTAAAAATACAAAGAATTACTATTTTTACTTATTTTTGTATTATTATTTAACTGTCCCGTTGGCACAGTTATTTGATCATTAGTTAAAAATCAATAGTATAACAAATTACAACAGAGATGGAGAACATTAAATTTCAGAGAAGAGAATATGAAAGTCTAGGCATTTATCATGGGCTGGTGTGGTGTAACTTCACTAAAATCAACTGATGGTAAAATTAAAGAAATATGGAAATTTGAACAAAGGCAAAATGGTGAATAGTGTGTTACAGTGTGTAAAGTGGCCACTTAAACCAGCCAACGACAGGTCATAAGCCATGTAAATGCCTAGACTTCCATATCCCTTCTCTGAATTGTTCTCCATCTCTGTTGTAATTTGTTAATTTTAATGGCTCCCTAGGCCCTAGGGGTGAAATCCAGTTTGTCTACTGTCTAAATTCGAAATATTGTAATCAATAGTATATACAAAGTATACCTACATTTATTAATTCAATAATAATTCTGTTTTTATTAAAAATATTAGGTACTATAACTTAAGATTTTTATTACTATAATCAATCTGCTAAAAAATCAATAGTTTAATAAATGGTAAATAATTTTAAAAAAGCTCTTCAGGTACCCCAGCCCCCAGCGTCAAGTTATTTGAGATCTTAGATGTAAGGCAATGAGGAACTTCAGCCCTACGGGAAATTGGATACAAAAAATGTTTTCTTACGCGGGGTAAAAATTAGAGCATTCAATTGTACTGCAAAGTTTCTTGAAAATGTACAGAAAAAATAATAAAAAATATTTTGATAAAAACGCACTACTTTAAATGACGTCACTGGTTCATGTGAATCAACCTATAATCTGAGAGCTATGGAAGATTTCCGGTCTGCTTTTCGCTTCTGGACCAATGGGAAGAACTGAATGAGAATAAGCGGAAATGAACCTCTGACGTCACACGCGGAGTTATTTCAGAAATACAAAACTTTAAAAAATCGTAGCACCGATAATACGATATGTAAAAATTTAAAAAAAAAATTGACTTAGTTTAACAGTCTATAAACAAATAAAAAATTTGAAAAAAACCACTGAACTTCCTCATTATATATTTTTAGAAAAATAATGTTTGTGAAAGCAAATTAGTCTATCAAATCCCAAAAGGAACACTCCCACGCTACAAGAAGTCAAACTAGAGGATGGGTCATGGGGTCTACCACAAAATCTGGATTCGGGCAAAGAAATTTCAGGTTTCTGGGCCACAAAATTTTTAATATGTTACCCAAACATTGCAAAACCATGACCCGGATTCAATTTAATAAATTTGTTAATAATTGGTTAGGTCGAGAAAAATCGGAAAATTTAGTCAAAATCATTTTTACAAAATAAATGGATTAATTAAAATTGTATAACTGTACAGTTAATTTACTAGTAGGTAGTAATATTATTGTTTATTTTGCATAAAAAATATCTGCTTTAAAACAGGTTGTACCTAGTTAGCTAGGCAGACTAGACATGATCCAGAGAAATCTATTACCTAAACGTGTATGTAGTAGATAAAGAAATTGTTATTTTTAATAATAAACCATAATAATGATAATTATTATTATTATTTATTCATCAACGGTTCAAAGAACATTTAAAATAAAAAAAAAATAAAGAAATAATCACAGCAGTGAACAGATCATTATATTGTGCATAATATAAAAATATAATACAATGGTTAAAACTAACAATTTAGTTAAAACAAAATTTAAAAAAAAAAACAGCAAAAAAGAAAAAAGAAACGTAACATATTAAAGATGACAAATAAAAGATAACAATTTACATGAGAAAATCTTATGTGCTAATATAAATATAACAAAGTTGAGAATAATTTAACAAAAAAATAATGTGGCAAATATTTAACTAGGTAATAAAAAAGAAAAAAATGTTTCAATAAAAAATTTTAAATAAGAAATTTTTTAGAGCAATATGAAAACTTAAATCATCTAAATTATACCTTTATCAGTTTGGAAGAAGTTGTCATTTGGCAATAAATGTACCTATGTATGTATGGATGTATAAACATTTTAAGAAGTAACATCATCATTTGTAGTTAAACACGTGTTACTAAGGTTTTGGATGTTCCTATTAATCATATTCATATAATTTCTGTTTTATTCTTAATTACGCTATTAAAAAAATAAAAATACTCTCATTTTGTCAAAATTTCACTACTCCATAAGTGCCTACTTATGATTTTTCAATATTAATTTTAGATCAAACAACCTGGCGCGGGTCTAAGAATTCTACCGATTGTGATTTCTTGTTCTGAATCATGTAATAGGCGGTATCTTTGCCCAAGAGACCAAGTAATTGTAATTAAATTACACGAATGAAGAGCCAATTAATTAAACGTACTTTGTATTTCTAAGAATGCAAAATCTAAGAGATATTGAAAGGAGGGTGAGTGCCGGGAACAGGGCGAACGGTGCACTGAAATTTTCATTGGCAAACAATGTTTGACGCAGGATTCAAAACTAGCAGTTTACAATGGAGTTCAGGTGCTGACCCTAAAGTACGGGAGCGAAGTATGGAATTGGAAAAATGATGATGAAAGTAGGTTAAATGCTGTCGAAATGTGATCTCTCATGCGAATGTGTGGTAAAACGATGCATGATAGGTGCACAAATGTCGAGATCCGTGAACTGTGTAAGGCTGAGACATGCATTATCGACATAATCAAGAAAGGGGTGCTGCGTTTGTTTGGACATGTAGAGCGAATGGACAGCGAGAGAACGGCTAAAAGGATCTGCACAGTCAAAATATCGCATCTTACTCCATTATTGCAGTCTGCATAAAATATCATGGGATTTTACATTTTACCCTTAAACACGCCCCTAAAACATCTGTCAAAGGGCACTGAGGTAGTCAAATGGGGTAATTTACGAAGCATATTCATTTTAAGTGTGTCACAAAGGGAGTCTTAAGTTTACCTACTAACTTTAATAGGGATATTGGTGCCTACAATATGGAGACTTCTTTTTTAATTTATTTTTTGGGGATATCAACAGTAATACATGTAAAAAATATACAGAGAATAAAACCAATGACAGATATCCACAGAAATACATGAAATACTCGTACAATACATGCTAGTGTATTTGTGTGAGTGTAAGTGTGTGAGAAGGTGGGTGAGTGGGTGTTATGATGGAATGAGAGAGGACATGTGTGTAAATATTATTACACAAGTTTCAAAAATTTTAAAAATATTAAGAATTAGAGATAAAATAAAATTTTATTATGGAAACTAAGTATAAGATAAAAAATTCTGTTTTAAAACGCGCATTTTAAATGTTAATTTGTTACAATCAAACGGATCAATAAGGGGAAAGTTCAAATTATATTCACTAGCTAAAGGTATAAGTGGAAAGTTCTGGGCATAGTTCGTACGAACTGCTGGCACATGAAATAGAGAGCTCGACGTGTGACGGGTGCGGTAGCCAGGGACCGGAGAGCCGGAATATCAAGGCGTCCACTAAGTATAAAAATTAGTTATATAAAAATTGTGTAAAGCTAAATTTGTTACATCAGAGGGAAAACATTTTTGTGAGGGGAATATGTAAGTCTAAGCATTGACAGGGCTTATTACCTGTCGTTGGCTGGTTACACGCTGTGGAACATTCACCATTCTACCCATGTTTAAACACCGACATTTCCTCAACTCTTCCATCTGTTGATTTTTGCGAAGTAAAACAGCTGAAACCTTTATCATGTGGGTGAGATCATCCGGCTGAACCAATTCACCTACTGGGCAACGCCTAAAAACAATTTTCCAATTTTTATACTTCTTCTATTACCAGTTAGTTGATTCAACAATGTTTTGAGTATGTCCAAATGTTTGCAGACTCGTTGGATTTCCCTCCTAGGGAGATTCAGATCTAAATTTGTCGCAACAGAGGGAAAACATTTTTGAGAAGGGAATATGGAATTCTAGGCGTTTACAGAGCTTATGACCTGTCGGTGAATGTTCCACAGTGTGTAAAGTGGCCACTTGAACCAGCCAAAGACAGGTCATAATCCTTGTAAATGCCTGGACTTACATATTCCCTTCTCAAAAATGTTTACCCTCTGTTGCAAAAAAATTCGACCTGAATAACTCCCTAGGGAGGAAATCCAGCCGGTCTGCAAATATTTGGACACATTTAAAACATTGTTGTGTAAAGCTAACTTAATATTTTTTTATAATACACCGTAAAAAAGTACTTTTAAATACTTATTAATAAACTTTAAAAGTCTCCCTACATAAATCAATGAAATTAAAGATTTAGGTATATAATCTGTTTTTAAAATATACATACCTATATACCTACATTACAAACTTATGTATGCATTTATTAAGTTTTTTAAATATATGTTTCCACGTTTATATAATTATTATAATTTCTCGCAACAAATAGGTTCCTTAGAACAGACATTGTCCATTATAGGAACCGAAGTATTCTGCTTCCACTTGCTTTGCTTGTTAGACTTGTCCTTGGTACATAAGTAGAATATTGGTTTATAATGTTGCATTTGTTTTTTCTTTAGTATGCTGAATTAAATTAACTTTTTAATGTACTGCTGGTGGCGAACTTTACGCATTCCGCGGACTGCAAGACGCAAAAACCATTTTCAAGAAACTTTAAAAAAGGGAAAGTCTCTTTACTTATAGAATTACTCGTATATTACAAGAAATATCGAAGAGGGTCTTGAACGTAGTGACAGGGACAATTGAGGTCTATTTGAGAGGCTTGTCAGCAGGTGGGGAAAATATGCTGGGAAAAAATAACCGGCGGAAATCAAAGCCGCGACGCCAGTTTCTCAGTTGGCCGTCTAACCGCCTGCGCCTGCGCCACGGCACCTGCCTGTGTGCGAGCTGGAGGACGGTATTTTACAAGACGAGCTATCGAATAAAGCCCACAGGGTCTTCCTCAACTGACCGTGAGGAATTTTTTAAATATTTTTTTTATTTGTTTATTTTTCCATTAGACCAGCATTATCGACAAAATTAAGAAAGGTCTTTTGCGATGGTTCGGTCATGTGGAGCGAATGAATGATGAAAGAACGGCTAAAAAGATTTATGATGCGAATGTGTCTGGTTGTAGAAGTCGAGGAAGGCCGAGAAAGACATGGCATGATCGAGTACAACAAATTCTTGAAAGTGGTCATGTGAAAAGTCGGAATAATCGACGTGCGTGCATGAGAAGATGTATGAATGTGAAGGAAGCAAAGGAAGTGTGCCAGGACAGAGTGGTGTGGCGTTCTATCCTCTCTGCCTACCCCTCCGGGGAAATGGCGTGATGGTTAGTTAGTTAGTTAAATATAATTTAAAAAATACACTTTGGAAAAATACATCTTAAAATTAAGCCATAACATAAATTGGTCAAAATGCCCACAAAGACTTTAGCGTCTGAACGTAGGCTATTCCTTTTTTAATTATGAAAAAGTTTTTAGCATATAAATATGGTATGACATGAAAAGAAAAGAAGAGAAAAGAAAAATAGAATAAAAACCAAATTGACTTATGCTGATATTACGAAGACATGATTTATTTGCAGTATGCATTTATTTTTAATTTTTATTTTAAAAAAAATGTGTCCATCTGTTTCTTCCATGCTAATCCAAGACCTCAAACCTACTTTAAACTGTACCAGTGATTTAATGTTAATGGAAACGTAGCATACACGAAGCGTAGCATCAGCGCTCTTGAGGTGATTTCCACAAAAATGGCGCTATATAAATTATCCAAACATTATTATTATCATTTTACACCACACCTAGTACCAGGGCCTCGATTATAATGGGAAGATAAAAACGTCATACCTTTACCTTGACGGTATAGTTGAAGATAAATTCTCTCCAGCGATTACTAAGATACACTACCGACCCCCCACCTTCAAGTTTTGGATAGGTACATCGATATGAAACAAGGGGAAACATACTTCACAGTAGACATATCTGCACACTGAAATGACATAGCTTCAGGATGACGTCATAGTTGAAGATAAAAGTCTCCCGACCGACTACTAAGATACACTACCGATCCCCCCACCATCAAGTTTTGATGTAAGTATATCGGTTTACACCGACGAGTCTAGAACCCCTCGATACCTTTATTTACGCATTAAAAGTGTCCAAAATTTTGTTCCACTGAGCAATTTTTCCTTTATTTTCACATCCTCGCTTACGCGATAAAACAGCGTACTTCAACTTAAACCTACTAATTCAATCAATAAAATAATTCAACTGTTTAAAATAAATAAAAAACAGATTCACAGTATTGCAGTAAGCAACGATATATTATGAGGAAGTTCGGTGGTTTTAAAAATATGTTTTATTTGTTAATAAACTATCAAGCAAAAAATCAAAACTTGTATTGTATTATGAGGCCAATGATTTTTCAAAGATTTATAATTTTAAAATTACTTGTCGTATTTTTGAAAATAAACAAGTCCCTATATGCTTGGAACGACAAGTATATGAATCGTGCATATTGCCAGTGACAACACATGGACTAGAAACCATGTCTATATCACAAAAAAGTAGCCAGAAATTAAAATGCACGCAACGATTCATGGAAAGACAGATGCTCCGTGTATGTCTAAGAGACAGAATAAGAAATTAAGAAATAAGGCGCCGAACCGAAGTCGTGGATATCATGGATCGTGCAGCGAAATTGAAATGGCAGTGGGCAGGGCACTTGGCGAGACAAAATGATGGCAGGTGAATATCCAGAATAATAAAGTGGAGGCCGTGGGCAAACAAAAGAAGTGTTAGAAGGCCACAGAAAAGATGGGTCGACGACATTGCCTCTATTGCCGGTAAAACGCGGATGATGAAAGTGGGTGATAGGAAGGAATGGAGACGTTTGGAAGAGGCCTTTATCCAGCAGTGGAGAGAATAAGGCTGCAGTAGAAGAAGAAGATGAAGTGACGTCAGAAGTTCTCGACGGAGAGTAGGAAATCTATTAAAACACCTCTCATTGGTTTATCCGAGTGAACTTGTGACGTTGTTCGAAGTAGTTGATTTTGATTATAGAAATATTTATACATTTTTATACAAATAGTTATATACAAACATTTAATAACGTTTAGTTCATTTTTAATAAAATCAATTTTATTCCTTTTGTTGAGGAATGGACGAGGTGTGAAGAATACCTCGTCCTAGGAGGAGGAAAATTTAGTAAGTGGACTGTATTGTTAGGGAAGGAAGGTTGCGCAACTCCACTAAGCTGCTGATGGATGAGGCGTGACGAGTGCAGGAACCCTGGTGAAGCTGGCGGTTGGAAGACGCTGGCACAGCTTGTCTGGATGGATCTAGTGGTCTAAAATGACGCAGGCACAGCTCGCTTGTGTAAATATTAGTAAAGCACTTCACTCGTTAATGTTAGGTTTTGTACTGATTTTAATGTTGTTACCGGCACTCACACGTAGTATTATTGTTACATGGAGTGCGCTAGGAAATGGGAAGGACGGGTAGATATATATGGATTAGGTCCAAACACCCTTTTTCATGCATTTTCGACGAACTTCGGCATACTATTAAATGCTCTAATTTTTACCGCGTGTCAGAAAACATTTTATTTTTGTTACTATACGCACACAAACATTATTCTCTACCTTCCATAACTCATTTCACACATACAAGAGTTACTATATACTCCACCCTGATGCTGCAAAAACAATAAAAAATGAACACAACCTTCGGTCAAAGAGGATTGGCCTACTACTCGGTTAAAGTATACAATCTACTTCCATTGTCCATAAGGACAATTAGTAAGTACTCACAATATAAAATTGCTCTTAAGAAATGGATAGTGGAGGTGGGTTGCGCATGGATCGATGAGTGGATCAAACCAAATAGGTAAAAATTTGTGTCCTGATAATGAAATTTGGTCTACAAGATTTTTATGATTATTTTTGTTTATATTGCTTATTATGTTTACGATGATAATTAGGTTAATTGGATTAATTACGTTTTTTATTTTCTTATTATGTTAAATAACTAATTTAAGGCATAAGGAACTATGCATTCCAGATGAACTAGCTGACAGGCGTCTCACGCTTAGATCAGCTACGTCTACAGGGAGAGGAAAAGTTATTATACCTCTACGCAAACAGCCCACTAAATTTAGTGAACGCGCATTTGCGGTCGCTGGCCCTATGGCATGGAATGCTCTCCCAGCAGAGGTGCGAGGCTGTGAAAGTGAAGTGATATTTCGGAAAAAACTTAAAACCCACTTGTTCTCTAAATCATTTGAATAAATCCGTAGCACGTAATAACAAAATAAATTGTTTTTTAATTAAATTACAAATTTAAAAGCTTCAATTAAATTAATTTTACAATAGAGTCAGTATGTAAAGCAAACTTCCTCAATGTTTTTTATGCTAAGCCGTCATATTATTCGTAGTCGCCTTCTATGTGTAGTCTGATTATGAACGACTGAGTTGGTTTTAAAAATAAAAATAAAAACCTTTTAAAATTTGACAGGAGTTTAAACTTCCACAACGCTTGATGTACGTGTAGTAGGTATTGTAGGTAGGGTCTTCTTCGTTTTATGGCTCCCGCCTTGCAAACACAACACAGATGTAATGCATCAGACAGAGGCGGAACGTGGAATTTTCAGACTCCTACGAAAAAATAATTAATTAAATAACTAAATATTTTCTTCGTGTAAAATCACTAGAAAATAAATTTGATCTGCCGCCCGGTGTCAAAACATGATTGTTCCATTGACAAGAAATGTTTTAATTCTTGCAAAATTACATTAAATACCTAAAAATACCATGTGCACCTCAAGTGAAAACCGTAGTATGTGCAAATACGGTAGTTTAGAGATGTTGGACTTTGAAAATTTCACTTTGCTTAAAAACCTGGTTTAAAAAAATAATTGATTTTTTTGCATCTAAACCTCAAAAACAAGAACATTTTGCAATTTCGGTTTTACAGTCACGCCTTGAATTTTTTTATGTAAGTCACAAGTATAATTCAACGTAGTTATGTAGAAAGCAGCCAGTCCACACTTTTGGAAAAATTTGATATTGGTGTAATCGGGTGCAGTAAGGTCAATTCTTTGTTCTGCTAAAAACAGCCAGACCGCTTTCATACAAAAAACCGTAATAATCACTTTTTAAATATAGTGTCGGTCACAAAAACGGCATTTCTCAATTTGCAGAAAACACCCTCAACTCTAGAAAAATCTTACGGTCTTTTAAAAATCTACTTGTTAGTAATATTTAAAAAAAACCTTATGTACTCATTGTTTATCATTTGTCAAAGTCAAAAACATATCATACTTTTGTGTAGATTTGATTATTTATTCTTATCCTAAAAGTGCTATTTTCTCAGTTTTACTTTTCTGTGGCTGACTGCTTTTTGCATAACTACGTTCAATTGGATATTCTCCAAATAAATCATTGTATTTGATTAAATATAGTCAAGATGCATTCGCTTACACGTTTGCCTACCGCACGGAAATCAGGAGTTGAGCTGAGATCACAACTATTAAATTTATTATTCTCAATATCAACCCAGGGTGTTTTGTGTAATGTGGTTGCGTTGTTAATTGTCACTAAAACATCGTACAATTATTTCCCTGCCCCTGTTACGCTACTGACTGTGGCATCAGATGCAACTCTGTAAATATGGGTAGATATCATATACTTGGTATTTCTATAGGTACGTATATAGAAGAAGATACATATACACACATATTTATATATTAAAACGCACTTTTCAAGAATTGAAATTGCCACGAAGAGAATCTCAAAAATATGGTAGTAACAGGGGGCGTTGAGGTAGGCGGGGAAGTGAGGGAAAAGGACGGTCTCCATAAGATGGACCGGCAAAATAACGGGGTCTTCATTTATAATTAAATCTAATTACATTTTCTTTATTTTCCTACTCGTCTCTTTTACTAGGAAACCGACATCGAAAGAGACAAATTTCAATTATGAAACTTAACTCAGCATGAAACTCGGCGGAATGTGTAAAACTATAATGCATTGTAAAAAAACATGTTTATGAAGAAATAAGACGCCGAATCGGAGTCGTGGATATCATGGATCGTGCAGCGATATTGACATGGCAGGGGCAGGGCACTTGGCGAGACAAAATGATGGCAGGTGGACACCCAGAATAATAAAGTGGAGACCATGGGCAAACAAAAGAAGTGTTGGAAGACCACAGAAAAGATGGGTCGACGGCAAAACGTGGATGATTAAAGCGGGTGATAGGAAGGAATGGACACGTCTGGAAGAGGCCTTTATTCAGCAGAGGAGAGAATAAGGCTGAAGAAGAAGAAAAAAGATCGATTCCACCAATGTATTACGTTAATAAAGCCAACGAGTCGAAAGTAGTACAAAAATTGAAAAGTATTTCCGGGCGTTGGCTAGTAGGTGAAATGTTCCAGCCAGATACTTCTCATCCACATCAAAATGGGTTATAGCTATTTTACTTCACCATAGTCAACGGTGAAAGTATTATACATTCCTCCACATACCCGAAACCATTTTAAAGACTTTTTATTTTTATGGATAACTTATATAGCGCCATTTTCGTAATAAAATACCTCAAGGGCGCTTTACACAGTGATTCTATAGATAAATAAATTTAATCGAAGCTTTTAAATTTGTAATTTAATTCAAACAATTTATTTTGTTATCACATGCTACGGATTTATTTAAATGATTTAGAGAACAAGTGGGTTTCAAGGTTTTAAGTTTTTAAAAACTATTTTTTCTAGTATTTTTGATACGATGGGAAGATTTGAAATAGGGCGAAAACTGGAAAGATTTTCCCCTTCTAGTTTTGACTTTTGTAAAAGTCGAGTTACATTAGCTTTTTTTATGGCTCTCGGAACAATGCTGCGCTCCATGGATGTATTAAATAAATCTGTTATAAATGGAGTTAATACGTCAATGCATTTTTTCAAAAGCCATGTTGGAATTGAAACTAATAAACATTGTTTGTTGGGTAATACCACAAAAATCCCTTTAACCTCATTTATAAATGTTAGTTCAAATTTACAGAATTTTTGAGAGGCGTTAGCTGAAATTACCGGTTTTTTTGGTGAACTACACGCCAGTCTGATTTTTTCGACTTTATTTGTACAAAAGTCGGCAAAAACAGTGTCAGTAGCGCCTGTGTTAGATGTCTCTGCTATACAGTCACCACGAACAGATTGAAGGCTACGCCAGAGTTGTTTTGGAGACTTTTTCTGTTCAGTGACTTTTGTACACCAGAAATTAGATTTTATTTCTTTTATAAATGTCCTATAAGAGGCTTGAATATCTAATCATATTGATCGGTCCGAAGTTGACAGTGTATTTCTGTATTTGCGTTCTAGATGTCTAGCTCGTTCTAGCTCTTTCTTTTTGCGTCGAAAATTTTCGTCAAACCATGGATCAGATTTCCGTTTTTCGAATGGTTTTCGTAGTAAGTGGTGCATGTTTGTCTATCAGGTTAGATAGTACCCCATTGTACAACCTGACCGGTTGATCGACGTCGTTCGAGCGACGGTCAATATCCGGACCAATCAACGATGTCAAAATTTCAGAATAAAAATGTTTTAAATTTAATTTTCTCCATGGCCTTGATGCGAGTGTTTTGTAAATTGGTGTTGGTTTTTGGATATTAATTTTACAGTGCACTATACTGGGTCTTCCTATCGGTTTCACTCATATTTTATTTTTTTTAACAATAAACAAGTTCTTCTTCTTCGATGGCGCTTCAGCCCAAATTGAGCCTTGGCCTCCTTCAACTTTTGCCTCCAACTCCGCCTGTCCTCAGCAGCCATTTTCCGATTTGCAACTTGTAGAGGTTGTGCTGCAACTTTTTAAACTTCATCCTCCCACCTCAGTCTGGGTCTTCCAATCCTTATTTTACCCCCTGGATGTCCAGTCACGACTCTCCTAGTTACTCCAGCATCAGGCACTCAAACGAGTTACCCTTTCAAAATGTTCAACTTCGGAAAAGGTGATTTAAATTTAATTGAACCGTACTACTTTCACTGTGAGTTTGGAAAATTATGAGAGGCTTTGTCGGATATTGTCATTCATCCTCATAATCATATTGCAAACACGAATGGCAGCAAAAACAACAACAATAAACCATCACACCGTTTCTCCTATAAGCGTAGAAGGCCATATCCCCCTGTCTTTGCATACAGATATCGCTTCCTCTACATCCATTCGTCTTCTCATGCACGCGCGCTGATTCCAACTTTTGACATGCCCATCTTTAAATATTTGTTGGATTTGATCATGCCATATCTTTCTCCGTCTTTCTCTATTTCTGCATCCATCTACATTTGCATCGGCAATAGCAAATATTTTTAGTCACAATTTCCCTGTTCATTCGCTCTACATGTCCAAACAGAAAGCGCATAGCTCTTTGATTATCATAAACTGTATTTTATTGTATCACAATTGTCTATGTCTATTAGAGTAGTTTAAAAATTTAATAACGTCAGATGAGATTATTACTATCGTTATTTTGAAATGTCCTAACTCCAACGTCCTCATATACGACACCAAAAGGTAAATTCAATAATCATGAATGTAGCGCCGCTTATTTAAAGGTTATTAAAAAAACCAATCAAATCACAGTGAAAGGATTGTTAGTAGGTAGGTACTACGTTTGACTATTTCAACATCAACAGATTGAAGAAATATGGAGCCCTGTAAATGTGTCGTATTATCAGTGCTATGGTTTTTTTAAGTTTCGTAATTTTAAAATTCCTCCGCCTGTGACGTCTCAGGTTCTCTACGATGAGTGGTCCTGATTGGCGGGTTGGCTTCCCGCTAATCGAAAATGTATCACACCACTCTGCCATTGGTGGATTTCTGAAGAACTAGTGATGTCGTTCAATGTAGTTCATTTTTATGAATTTTTACATACATTTTCGAGAAACTTCGCTTTCGGTACAATTGAATGCTTTGAATTTGAATTGAATGAATGAATTGAATTTTTACCGTGCGAAAGAACACATTTTTAACATTTAATTTCTTTTTGCACTGAACTTACAAACTTCAGTATTCTTACAAACTTCACGAATTTTTCAAACATCAGTATTTAAAAAAATCATTTGAGTAAAATATCGAGCCAATTACGGCAGTAGTTATAATACAACAGTGTTCATCTCAAATTTTTGGTCAGATAAGGATATACAGTAGAACTCCGTTTATCCGAACCCCGGTCATCCGGATTGCTAAATATCCAGATCGTTATTAGGGAAAAAATAAATAATGGATAAGTTTCTAATTTTAAATGCACCGTGCAAGCACTACTGGGGTAATATTCCAAACGCTCTCGCGGCCGTGGAAAAACGTTTTATCTCGCGTATTTTGAATGTAAATACACGAGATAAAAGTATTTTTTGCGGCCGCGAGGGCGTTTGGATTTCACTCCTGGGGGAGCGATATAATCAATAAAATGTTTTAAAAATTAACAAATATGGTCGGTACCTACTTAAGTAATATTTTTCCACTTGTAATTTACATTAATTTCACATAGTTTAGTATGTAGTATTGTAAACTTGTAACATCTCATATCCACATTATCGTCATAATTTTCCATCTGCACCCAGCGGTGCATAGTACACTGCATTAGTCTCCAATTGTAGCGTATCTAAGTCATCTTTATTATATGGAAGATAATTGACATGTGGCCTTTTTCTGTAACTCATTCGTTTCGTAAATTCATTCGTATCATATTAGAGGGAACGAGAGCAAAATACAATTTTGATTGTGTTAGAGTTAGATGGATATCTGACGAACGAATGAATTTACGAAACGACATTGTGACATAATAAGCCTTCAGTCTTTCGCTTCAGGTGCCAGTTCAGAAATTTAAAAAATGCAGCGTAATACTACCTTTAAAACCAATATCTAGGATCTCAAATAAAGTAGACGAATGCGTTAACCACTTAACTACGTGGCGGACTTATCTCCACTCGATTTCATTTTTCAGGATTTTTACCTGAGGGTATCTATTCAGCCGAAAACATTCGTCCAGGATTCTCGTTCCATTTCACACTCATAACTGTATTCTTTATCCACCCGGACACAGAATACCGGTGTCTGGGCGGAGTGAAAAATGCGGTTCTGTTTGTGAAAATAAAATTGAATCTCGGATACTCATTAGGGAAAAACACTTTCGTTTTGTTCACACAACGTTTTCGACTCGATTTGTTTTAAAAGTGGTAATATTCTGTAATATTTTACAGTCCCTGGACTGCCACTTAAAGCGTATCACTTTACCCTCCACAACAAAAATGATCCGGATGCGCTGAAATTGTAATATTAATAAAATTGAAGTTAATTTTTAAGCCATTGGACATTCTACAAAAATCACTATTTAATAAAATGCTAAAACTGCCACCCACCTCCACCTCTCTCATCTCATACTATTTGAAAAAACAAATTTACTAACTTCTTATCTTTTTCTAATCAGCCCTCCTCCTCTCCACTGCTGGATAAACGTTGAGTACCTTAAAGTTTATACTTGGTACACATCTTGTTTTATTATTTCGTTCTTAACTGAAGACCAGAAGTTAGTTAGAACCTCCCTAACAAAAAGCTGTCTGACAGTACTCGAAGTACAAAGCTCAACTTTCAGAGGCATTTTACAGTATTGACCCCCGGGGGTTTTAACGTGTTGGACATACGTGCGTCTCTCAGTTGCAATGTATGTATCCGCCAAATAGTTGAATCTGCTACTCAACTGAGCGGCCAGGCTTTAAATGCCGGCATTTGAATGAAGCCATTGCGCCACTGATCCGTTGCGTTGTGATAAATTGTACTGGGAGTGTGAGAATCTCCGATTCGAATTAAATGTTTAAAATCTAAGTTTACTTATCAAGTCTCCTACGCCTCCCTTTCAAGATGCAACCACCAGTTAACTCAGTCAGCAAGAATATACTTCCACAAAAACAAAATAGTATACCCATTCACGGGATCTCTCAAGGATTTAACCAGGAGAACAGTGCAGTGTGGAAGTTAAAATTACTAACGCTCGAATAATGTTCACAGAGTTTATTTTTTATACAATTCATATTGTACAATGCAATTTAGTCTGCCTCTTTAAGCTTATAATAACGCAAGATCTGTATTTATCAACCGTTACATTGTCTGAATAATTTATTAAGATTTATGAGAGAAATCAATGATACGTCACAATGAAGAGACTAGAATTTTATATTATTTAACATCAAAAGTATAAGCCGAAAGAATCCGAGTAGAAACTGCCAAGCGTTTGATTATAATATGGAAATATCACTTTTTAAATTTCATTTTTAAAGTAATAAAGGTTTATGAAAAACAGTCTAGAAAAAATATTTTATTTTGCTAATTATTAGTAGCATAAAAAATACTTTTAAATTTGTAAGTTAGAATTCCCGTAAAAACGGCCATTACATTACATTGGCCATGCCCCTAACTCGTCACGATTAGTGTTTATTTGTTCCTGGCTATTGAAATTTGTTCAGAACAATATCACGAATCTTAACGTCACAACAACTAAGGCCAAACACGTCGCATTTTTCTAGCGACGTATTTTTGTTAAATTTCTTTTTTAAACATTTCTCCACAATATTCATATTGATTTTGAAAATACAATCAATTATTCTAAATCAATTTCAAATATTTTTATCGGTATTCGTAGTATGTGATACTTCCCTTTTGTCATCTTCTCATTAGGACATGTTTGTGTTTTCCCGTTGAAATATGTGAGGCCGTTTGTTGAATGAACGGCGAAATGGTTAAACGTCACTTAGCCTATTTAATTTTAACACAGCAAAACAATTGTTTGGACATGGTTGATATAAAATAAATATTTAAACTAGCGGACCCGACCGACGTTGTCCAGCCCGAACGTTGGCTTGCCTGCCTTGGAAAAAGACTTTTCATTGATAAGTAGGTACTTAGGTACTTGTTTATGATTGGAGTCCAAAACTAAAAATTATTAATATTCAAATATTGAATTTCAATAGGTACCTGGGTACTTGTTTATGGTTCAATTCCAAAAAAATAAAATAAATTATTTTAAAGTATGGAATTTTTTTGCAAATATCAAACTCGGCTCTTTTCACCAACAGGGGTGCACTTTATTAATTAAACAAATTGCGTTTTTTTAAAATGTATCTAATGTCAGTTGATATTATTTTAGTATTACCAAAAATCCAGTAAAAAGAAATAAATGGAAATAAATTATTAGGAATGTACGGAAATAATCTAATTGGGATCCATAAAAAGCGAGTGTTGTTTGTAAACATTCAAAAACATACTTTTTTTAAACACAAAAAAATCCTTCCGTTTTTTTAAAAATGAATTCTCGTCGAATGCAACCCTGGTAGGTCGATGAAAAAATGATTTATGCTTCTAACTTTTCTCTTACAGATTAAATTGAAAATTTATTTATCTACAAACACGTGCAGCGCAAAGATCTACATTTCATTGAAAACCTCACTTAAATCGGTTCAACCGTTTAATAGAAGTTCAGTGACATCACACGTACAGAAGAATTATATATAAAGATAGGTGTTTTTACGCTAGAATATTTCATAGTCCGTGGATTGGCACCTGAAGTGTAAGACTGATAATATTTTTATTATTTTTATTTTTGCACCATAACAGGCCAGGAGGCCCAATTACAATAGTGAATTACATCACAGAACACCCAGGCTTGAGAAAAATTACATTTTTATTTTTTGTGTTCTCACCGGGAATCGAACCCGGAACCTTTCGTGAGTGAGCCAAGCGTCTTGATCACTACACCACGGAGGCCGCCAAATATAATATATATTTATGATAAATAAAATTTAGCGTTCTTATAATATTAACAATGTTTTGAGTTTGTCCAAAGTTTTGTAGACAAGGACTGGATTATCTCTGTTGTACATGTTCCAGCTCCCTAGCGGGTTGAATCAAGTTCTGTTCTACAAAAATTTGGACAAAATCAAATTATTGTTGATTCACCTGGTCTATGAAGTAGTATAGAAATTGAAAAAATAAGATTTTCAGGCGTTGCCTAGTATGTAGGTGAAATAATTTAATCAGATGAATCTCACCCGCATAAATAAAGGTTTCAGCTCTTTAACATAAAAAACATCAACAAATAAAAGAATTGCAGGAATATAGATGTTCAAATATAGGCAGAATGGTAAATGTTACGCAGTGTGTAAAGTAGCCACTTAAACCAGCCAATGACAGGTCATAAGCCCTGTGGATGCCTAGACTTCTATATTTCCTTCTCTAAAAAGTTATTCATCTCTGTTGTAATACGTTTCTGATAATATACCCAAATATTTCAATTTTGGTAACCATTTTCAACGAGTTGTAAATAACTCATTATTAGAAAATGGTAATCAAGTTAGGATAGAGTGGGGTTCGAACCTCGGACCTCTGATCCGTGAATCCGCAACACTAGCTACGGGACCACAACCCGATTCATCTTACGATTTAATCTTACTTTCATGTTGTATGCACTATTAGGTGCAGAAAGGGAATGATGATGATTACTTAATAAGTTAAGTAATATTTATTTTTATTATTATTAAGTTCGGCAGTTTTCAAAGGTCTAAATTACAACCAGCCAACATGTTGAACGGTGAGCTATCTTAATTCAATCAACGAACGGCCTAGCCATTCAGTTGAATGCCGGCATTTAATGAACAGGGGTGCTTTTCTGAACCACTTTCGCGGCACGAGTTTTTACGAGCTAATACGGCCGCGAAAGCGTTTGGAATATCGGCCCAGTAGCTCAACCACAAATAACTATCGATGTGCTTAAAAACATGCTAAGCATTTGAGCGATCACAATGAACAATAATGAACATACTTAAGTTATCGCAGTCATAGGTCAACGCGTGTGTAATCTCTAAGTCAACGCTCGTGTCGGTTGGTTTTTTGTTTTCATCGTAAATAAATACAGTTCTTTGGCAAAAAATCGGCGTTTACGATAAAAAATAAAACAATTGCATTTGCAAAATAGTAAGGAGTATCTAATACAATAAAGTGAAAATTATATTACACTTACTATGGCGACTGCTTTTCTTGACATTTGGCTTGCCAACCGCCGGCTAAATGCAATAAATAGCATGATAAATGATAAATAAATAAATAAAAATAGCAGTTTTGGAATATTTTCCATATTTACACCGGTAAAATTTAAATATGCGATTGAACAGCAGGATTATCCGTCGCGAAACGTAAATATTTTGACATTTAATTTACGGTGTTCACGGGTTTTCCATTGTGATCGCGAAAACGATAAGCAACCATGGTGAGAAATGGTTATCACTTCTTATTAGCATGCGATAGTTATTTGTGATTGAGCTACAGGTGGATTAATAGTAGACAACGAGTATTTCTATAACTAAAAATTGTATCTGTTTTAATTTTCAAATATCTATTATATTTAATATTTTTATGTTTTGTAATTTAAATTTGATATTTTTTATTTATTATTAGTATTTATATTTTTTTATTATTAATGGTATGTTTTTTAATTTACATATATTTTTCATCTTTTTATATAATGTAAAAAATAGGCTCCCGCCGAAACACAGGAATTTCCTAGCTAGTCGGGACCTGAAACAATGAGGTTCTGTACATTATAAAACTGTGAAATAAATGACCCATGCATCATTTAAAGAGGATGGAGAATGATGGATGCGTGTAAAAGTGGTTTGGAGAAATAATTTTCTTGGAATTAAAATTGTATGCAGTAAAATAATATATTGTCTTTGTTGTGTCTTAAAATAACTTACCTATACCGAGTCTGGAGTGTCATTTTCTTCACACACAACCGTGAGTCACTATTGTGGTATTCAAAATATGTGCAGCTATAGGAGAAAATATTTTAAGTAGTTTATAAAATATAATATAACTTTTCCACAATCCAATGAAGTCCATATTATGTTCTTCTGGATTACCTTCTTTCAGCACAAGGATGCCAAGACTCCCAGATAACTCTCTCAGACAGCTTTTCTCGCTCAGCAAGAATCAATGAGGAAGTTTTGCCCTACGGGAAATTGTATATTCTCGCTCAGCAAGAATCAATGAGGAAGTTTTGCCCTACGGAAAATTGTATATAAAATATGTATTCTGAAGCACGGTAAAAAATAGAGCGTTGAATTTACCGGCGAAGTTTCTTGAAAATTTAAAAAAAAAAACATTTAAATAAAAACGAATTACTTTGCATGACGTCACTAGTTTTTCCGAATCAATCTATGATAAGAGAGTTGGGATAAATTTTTGGTTTACGGAAAGTCATCTGCCGAATCAGCAGAAGGAAGAGAACTTGAGAACTTGAGCCGTCACATGCGAAGTAATTATTTTTTTAACTTGAAAAAATCAAAGCGCTTATAATACGATACAAAGAAATTTAAAAAAAAAATTGGCTAACTTTTATAGTATTTTAATGAATTTTTTTATTTTTTTTAATCTCTGAACTTCCTCATTTTTCCATGTACGTGGGCACCGCCGCGCCGAGGAGACACATGTCCTAGTACGGTATGTGTTGGGCAGGCAGTAAATAAAATAAAATTTAGATAATATTTTGAATTCCTAAATGTTTGTAGACAGGAGCTGACCAAGAGTTCACTGAACTGAAGAGTTATTATACATTTACGCAACTAGCGTACTAAATTCTGTGAACGTGCATTTGCGGTGGCAGCCCCCATGGTATGGAATAATAATAATAATATTGCAGCTACTGAGCACATAGACGGTTGAAATTCTAGACCCCATTTACTAAATTTAGATATTTGATAGTTGATAACATTTACAAAATATGATAAGTTGACATCACAAAAATTTATAAATAAAATTGTTTATTTTATATTAAGGTAAGCCAGCATATATTCCATTGCAATAATCGACTCTTGATATCACAAATGCGTTCACTAAAAGACGGGCCGCCTCATTAGGTAAATGTTTTCGGATACACTTAATTTGCCTTAGCTGGTAGAAACAAGCAATGACTGTCTTGCTGATTTGCTTTTTAAGCGAAAGTTCAGAGTCAATGTGAACGCCTAAAAGCTTAACAACGGGTATAATATCAGATCCAGTATCTAAAGAGGAATTTTTTAACATATATTGCCTTCTTGGTGTGGCTACCCAGAGGTTTTCTGTTTTCGATGCATTAAGGATAAGCCGATTTTCAGCTATCCATTTACCTATTTTTCTTATGCCCTGAATGATGGCTAATTGAAAATTGTTTTTATCGATTGGCTTACAGAAAAAGTATATTTGGGTATCATCAGCATAACAATGAGCCCATAATCCGCAAGATTTAACTATATTTTCCACATCTTTTTTATATATAAGATACAACAATGGCCCTAAAACCGATCCTTGCGGTACTCCTGTTATTACTGGGTGTACTGGAAATCTGGCATTTTGAAATGTAACCTCAAACTCTCTTTCATAAAGATATGACTGGAACCATAAGTGCGCATCTTCACAAATACTGTATGACTTCTTAAGTCTCTTAAGAAGAATTTTATGATCAACTGTATCAAATGCAGCAATTATATCCAGGAATGCTCTTATCTTAATCATTTGAATAAACCCGTAGCATTCACATGCTACGGCTATATCTTAACAGATAAAATAAATTGTTTTACTTAAATTATTTATTTATTTATTTATGACAAAGTACAAAGTTTTTAAACTTTACATATTACATTTTATTACATATTTTATTTGTATGAAATATTTCCAATCAGCAAAACTTGACCTGGTATGAGGGGATGTTATATATAATAACACAATAGTTTAAATAAAAAGTCGATAAAATAATATCACATACCACTCGTCACACGGGCTGTAAGAACTGTTTTATTTAAGTGTTTTTTTAGTACGTTTATGTTTTGTATATTTTTTAGATCATTAGAAAGTGAATTGTAAAAATTTATTGCTGTACACAAAAAACTATTTCTTTTTCTGTTGGTCCTAGGTTGTTCGCAAGTCAAATTATTTAATACTCTTGTATTTATTTTATGTATGTTGTTGTTAAAATTAAATTTAATATTTGTCTTTATTTTATTCTTTTTTATCTTAAATATCATTTTTATTATTTCTGTGTAGATAAATTCCTCTAGATTGAGCATTTTTGTTATTCTGTATAAATCTGTGGTTCTTGTATTTTTGTTAAAATTAAATGTTACTTTAAGTGCTTTATTCATTGTTCTTCGTATTGATTATTGCATCTGTTTACTACATTGCGACCATATTATTAATCCATTTACAAAATGTGGAAGTATAAAAGCATTGTATATCATTAATTTTGTACTTTTATCAAAGACTTCTGTTCTTCTCATTATTCCAATAATTGGACCTAGTTTTTTTATAACTGCTTTGATATGTTTTGTCCACGCTAATTTTTCATCCACTTTCTGTTTGTTTAATTTGTTCATCTTTAATTATTAGGTTAAGTTTGATTTACGGTTTTGTATCGTTTTGTTTTTATTGTTAATGAGTTATTATCTAACCAGTACATAAATTTATTCAGATCCTCATTAATGTTGTTTTGCAGTTGGGTTTTATTATCACCACTATATATCAATAGAGTATCATCTGCATATACAAAATACCTCCCTGAAACATTTGAATGTCTAAGGTTATCAATATACAATAAATACAATAGGGGGCCTAATATTGACCCCTGAGGGACCCCTATAGTCAAAGGTATTTTATCACTCATATAATTACGATTCTTTGTCATTGCCTTTCTTCCCTTTATATAGTTTTCTATTAGCTTTAAGGAATTTCCCCTAAAACCTAGTTCAATGTAGGTACTTGGTTTGGTTCTCAGAGTAATGACGCCTTACAGCTATACTGTCGTTCCAAGCAAGAAGGCCTTAACCGACCTTTAAAAGGTTTCGATGAAATTGCGGTTTTGTTATTTTTTATCATATGATATATTTATCAAAACAGTTTTTAAAAAAAGTTGCATATATCAGAGTTAGTGGTTTAGAAGGATTACAATTATTTATAAAATAGCATTTAAAACACACAGTTTTTATTTTTTGCCAGATACTGCATTTTTGCTTGAAACATCAGTATAGAGCTGCCATTTCGCTCTTCTGCATAGAACAAAAGCGTTGTAAAATGTTGGTTTAGCAGCAATCTTGTAACGGACGGTTTCGTCACTACGCTTGCGATTTTTGCCCTGAGTACCTACGGCCCATAGTTTTGCTGTAAACTAAAGCTAATTTCGTGATTAACAATCCAAGAATAATTTTAGTATAGGCGGCTCTATAGATGTAGCGCGTTATTACTCTGGAGTGTGGTTCATATATTTTGATCCGTTGCTCCTCACATTATCAAGATTTCCTTCATTAAAACGATTTCAGGGATAGTTTTAAAGATAAATTAAAAGATACAATAATTGAAAATATATTTTATTGAGTAATCAGGTTTATAATCTCAACAATATTTAACAACACATTTCTTCACCAACCATGTATGAAAAAGATTATAAAGTAAACAATATAAGAAATACATAGATAATAAATTCATTTCGCCGCTCTTTAAAAAAAAAAAAACATTATTTTAATAGACTGCAAACAATGCCATCTAAAAAGAAAATGATACATTTGATACAAATTGTTTTAAAGCAAAATATTGTCAAAGTTAAAAATACAAAAATATTTTTATTCATGGAACATTATCATTGTGATTTTCTACTGCAAAAGATTTTTTACTGTAGAGAACAGCGAGTACGAATTTAATTAAAAGTTAATATAGTTTAATTAAATATAATAATTGATATGAGATTATAAGATTATAGATAATCTTTTAAAAAATTCTCATGTCTTTGGTTAAATGAAAAAACATATCAAATCGCATAGTAAAATATCAGTTGTGCATTTTTTTAAACATAAAAAATAAAACTTATACAGAAAACAATATTATTTTTAAAATACACACATTTTTCTTACATTCCAAATAATTTAAAGCTGTTGTAAGTAAGCATTTTAAGGAATGCAAAATACATATTAAATTGATTTAATTGCGGAAAAATCTTTTTGGCGCAAAAACTATCACAATAGAATTGTCAAAGGCACATTGATGTAATCTCTGAATGAAATAATCTGTATTTCTATAAAATATATAACTCCGTAGTTTTCGGTAAAATGGTAGATTTCCATTATTAGGGAAGTTGTTTGATGAAATAATAGAGTTTTTTGGATTCAATGTTTTTGGTTTGAAGAAACATGATTTTAACACAGGACTAAAAGCGTCACAAAATATGTGCTTCTTAATCTAATCTAGTTTAAAAACATTCTTTAGTTTAAAATCGTGTTTTGTTGCATAATAACCTATTTAGGGTTTAATACGTTGTTGCGCCAATTTACCTTTCTGACAATACTATCCGCGTTACTATAATTTTAAAAAGACATGTACATTAACAATTAACTTCAAAACATCAAAATACACGTATAAAATTATTCAATTTAGTTTATATGTGACTGTATGTACCTAAATATTGAAAAAAACATCATGAATTTATCACATCAATGTTAAAGTAAAAATAATTATAACATTTGTAGACTGATGCCATATATATATATATGCAGGAAATATTACTTGGTAGAAATGCAAATCATATTCGCAAAGCAAAACACTTTAAACTTTTAGTTACGAAGCTTTGAGTAGGTACTTCGACGGTTGTTTTTTGCTTGCTTTTCCCAGAATTTAATAAATAGCCTTGTGCACAGTATCGTTTACTCTTGACACTTGATTTATTTGAAGAAGATACATTGCTACGATTTCATTTTCAAATCCGTCAGACCGGAATGTTAAAATTTAAGCGGAAATATTAAGTTTGAGATAAAATGGAAAACAATATTACGCTCAGTTTGTGAAATTTATTTTGTCATAATACCACCTAGAAATAAGTCGAAGTTAGGTTATTTTTACCATACATATTTAGCTGATAAGATTGTTTAAAAAAAGTGGTTTTCATATAAATATCTCGTCCTGTTAGGTATATTAAATTAATATATTTTTATTACTTTCCGTTTCCTGCTATCTTTCCCACCTAATTAGTTCGTTTTTACGGGTAAATCTTTCCTTCTCTTTTACTAACAATGTTCATAACAAATTATGGCTAAAGTTTTTTATTCGTAGTGTACTTGTAATTAAAATGTATAACCTTTTACGTATAATATATACCTTTTACTATCGCTATAATTTGGAATTTTCTTTGGTTACAGAAACATTTTAAGATGCATGTAGGTATATAGAAACCGCGAAAGAAAACTTAAACTTTTCCATAATAAACCCTTGAATCTGCAATAAGTGAATTTTATGTGAGATTACAGTGGATTATCGTAAAGTGATTTTTTCGTAAGGATTCAATAATAATTTTACCGATTAAAAACTTCGTTATAAAATGTTTTATTAGATTATACATATAAACTAATGCCATGAAACAATAACAACAAAGAAAACAGCTAATTTAAATCGCAAGTTCTAATATTATTATTCCTTATAATTCCGCACTACGACGCCGACGGCGCGGCGACGCGACGCCACACAACATTATTCACGCTATCGCACTGCAGAATATATTTTATATAATATTAATAAATGTATTTTGAAGCAGTTGGTAATTATTGAAAAATGTGTAACAACATTGATAAAATGACATGTGAGTTATGCTTAAATACGTAGCTATATAATTTTGTAGTTTTAGCTGTGACTTCAAATTTATGCGTGCCTTACCTAATTTAACTTCTTTTGAGATCAGAAACTGAGAACAGTAGATAAAGGATAAATTTGTTTAATCAACACCAAGTAATCACAATATAATATGTATAGTATATAAACATTTATGAACTATGATAAATATATCTACTACTTTCAGTTATAAACTACACATTAAAACTACCTATTCGAAAATAAAAATAGTATATTCAATATAAATCTACAAAATAAGAAGCGTTTAAAATGAACAAATTATACTAAGAAAAAAATCGTTTTGGTTATTCTTTGGCTTGAACATCAGCAATGAAAGTTAATTCATTTATTAAAAACGATGATATTTTTTAATATAAAGTTGATATTTGGGTACCTACAATGATATGTTTTAATATACCTCTCTATAAACACTTGGACGCCACACTGTGACTGTGACGCTAGTGCTTCAACGCAATATTTATGCCTAAATTTTAAATAATAAAGGAATCATTTGTACTTTTTCATCAACAATTTTATAAGATAAGATCACAATGGCTCATTGGTATATAATGCGAAATACATACTAAGGAAAAGTTTCTACGGCTGGTCCTGCCCCGTGGTCCAATCTCCTTCCATCCTCCACACGGAGAAGGCGTAGCTCAGCTTCTCGCGGGCCATGTAGGAGCCCTGCGGCCCGCCGGCTTCCTGGGGGCTAGACAGCACGCGGTACAGGAACTCGATGTAGCGCGAGGCCAGCTTCAGCGTTTGTATTTTGGACAGCTTGTCGCTCGGCAACGTGGGAATGATCTTCCGCAGGTTGGAGAAGGCCTCGTTGAGGCTCTGCGTGCGCTGGCGCTCGCGGACGTTGGCCATGACGCGCTGCGTCTGGATGTCCTCGTAGCTCTGCGAGGCCTTGCGGCGGCCCTTGGCGCCGCGCGGCCCGGGCTCCGGGGGCTCCGCGTAGTAGCGCCGCCGCCTGCGGGCCTCGGGCGAGGGCGTGTAGGGCCTGTACAGAGGCTGAGGGTAGGGCGAACGCTCCTCCGCGGGGTAGTGGCACTCCTCGTCTCCGTAATCGTCGATAGGCTCACTTTTCAGGGTTCCGGTCAAATCCGAGTATTTCATACTTATGATTTCAAAATACGAATGCGCGCGCTTTTACGAGAAAACTTTTAAAACACTGGAAACGTTTTTTTAACTGCGTGTGAAATGTATAATGTATTTTACTTTGAATTGAAGGATGACTGCATTAGCGATGTATTTCGAGGAACTTTTCAACTGTCAATACAGAATTAGATGCCGAATGTAAAAACGCTAATGGTTTTCCTATGAAAGTACGCGGCACAACTACCGACGCAGCGCGCATTAGGGATCGACAACCGACACACCGGTGGCGAGTGGCGACTGTGGCGAGTGGCGAATAGCTATCTCCCGACTGACGGCGCGGCGGCTCACTCGTTCACTCAGTTCACTCGTTCACTGCTCACTGCTCACTGCTTCACCGAGCGCTCACAGGATGCTACACCAGTCAGGCGGTCAGGCACCGGAGTCATCACAGATCGCGTTGCGGAAAAACACGCCCGCTCGTATTAGGGGTTTTACCGATGCGCGATGTGACGCTTTCAAATATATTTGTATATTTTTCAAATACATAAATATTCCAGATCAAATATTCCTGTTTAAACTAGTAAACAACGTCGTAGACTGCCCTTTACTTACAAGTTCATTAGGATATCTTATACCCAACAGAACAAGACTCCATACTACATTTAATTTGCCAATACCTAGGACTAACTCAAGGAAAAATTACATTTTCTTTGGAGCATGTCATTATTATAATACTGTTTTCTCCGGTCACGCAGACATTTCTCATATCTCCTATATGAAATATAGAAGATTCCTTATAGACAGTACACCCGTTTAGTTATCGATCTCATTAATTATGTATGTACTCGTATAATAATAATAATAATTATGGATAACTTATACAGCGCCAGTTTCGTAATATAATACCTCAAGGGCGCTTTACAAAGTGATTATATAAAGATATAAATTTAATTTGAACTTTTTAATTTAAGAAAAATAATGTACTTTTTCATATTACTTTTCCACCACATGCTAAGAATTTATTCAAATGATTTAGAAAACAAGTGGGTTTTAAGTTTCTTCCGAAATATCACTTCACTCTATGTTCATTATTATATTTTGTACCTTTTACATTATTTTTATATAACTTTTTTATTTTCTTATTCTTTAAATTCAAATGTATCTTATTTACATTTACTTTATTTTTAATACTGTATATAAACATATGTATTTTTATTTTATTTGCAACTTCTAAGTGCCTAAAATTTCTTAATTGTTAAATTGCTTTTATTTTGATACCGATAATGTACTTAATCAATAGCTTACACCACTGTGGAAAATTTACATTGACTGTTTTCACAATTTTCGCTTATATATATTCTTATTTTCTGTTTTTCAATATATGTAAAAACTGTTGATTTTTTCCCAAATAAAAATAAATAAATAACGTATCCTAAACTCTATTAGACCGAGGGCCTTGTGTTGAGTTGGGATACAACATAATGGAAAGTGGAAGCACGTACATAATTAAATAATAGCAAAAATTAAAATGAAATATTATTACATAAACATACATATATTTCAGAGGGCACCTGGACAACACGCTTAATATATAGTACATTTATTTATTGTGGATAACTTATATAGCGCCATTTTCGTAATAAAATACCTCAAGGGCGCTTTACATGGTGATTCTATTGTTAAGTTAATTTAATTGAAGCTTTTAAATTTGTGATGAAAGAACGGCTAAAAAGATTTATGATGCGAATGTGTCTGGTTGTAGAAGTCGAGGAAGGCCGAGAAAGACATGGCATGATCAAGTACAACAAATTCTTGAAAGTGGTCATGTGAAAAGTCGGAATAATCGACGTGCGTGCATGAGAAGATGTATGAATGTGAAGGAAGCAAAGGAAGTGTGCCAGGACAGAGTGGTGTGGCGTTCTATCCTCTCTGCCTACCCCTCCGGAGAAATGGCGTGATGGTTAGTTAGTTTAGTTAGTTTTAAATTTGTAATTTAATTAAAATAATTTATTTTGTTGTCACGTGCTACGGATTTATTCAAATGATTTAGAGAACAGGTGGGTAAATTTATGCAATATCACGCAGCAGTCCCCTGCAATGGTCTCTTCACGTAGACAAAATCCAGACTTGTACACTTCTGAAAATGGCTTTCGTATTGGAGAACTTAAAATGTTCATCCAGTACATTGAACACTCTTGGGGCCACAAAAGATAAATTCCTATGAGCAAACGTCGTAAGTGTTTTTGAAATTAAATCATTCAAATTACAGGAAAACCTCGTACGAGCATTCTGTTGTGATGTCCTCTTGTAGCCGCATGACCAGAAATGTGTCTCTTTAAAAAAATATTTTTTTGTTCAATTCTTCATGAATTGGGACAATGTCTCAGATGGAAAAGTGTGGGGACGACGCATCATCACTCTCATTTGCTTTTGGTGCAATTTAGTTAAGTAATCTCAAATACGCACTGAACAAAATACTATTTTACAATTGTCTACGGCATACAAAATATGTTATTTTACACAATATTATTTTTGGTATGTGTATATATATTTACATATTTATACACACACAATTCTGGGTTTTATCCCAAGGGGGAGTAGGTATATTATTATTTATACTATACCTACTCCCCCTTGGGATAAATAACTAAATAAAGTAATTTGCTTTAATACTTAACCTCAATATCAAATACATAGATGGCGCTCCAAACGCGCTAGCGAAAGCTTTCCCTGTTTCATGACATATATACTAAAACCAAAAAAAAATGTCACCGATATGGATATTCGCTAATAAGCGGAATGGGGAATGTTGTAGAACTCTACATAAAAGTGGCCACTTGAACCCAACCTATGACAGGTCATAAGCCCTGTAAACGCTCGAATATCCATAATCTTGAAACAAAAATTCTACCCATCTCTGTAGTGATATAAATAATAATATGTTATTTTATTTTATTTATTATGGTTCACAAACAATAAACTATATACACAACATTGGTAGAATAATCACAATATAATATGTTTCGAGATTGTTCATGTGAACACAACATGCGTAAAAAAGTAAAATAAAGTTTATATGTATAATTTCTTTTTAAAATTGACTAGCTTATTAAAATTCTATTATGAAAGTTATCAAACTAAATTGTACTAACAGTTTATTTATTACAAATATTTTACCCAACTAACGTAAGCGACTATTTGATTTAATACATTGCAATACAATTCTCCTATAATTATTGAATGTGTCGTTAAAGATATAAATATCGTCATTACTTTCTACATAATTTTCACATACGTGATAATGCATTAAAGTGAGTCATATTATTATTGAAGGTTGAAAGATAAAATGTAGTGTATAATCTCAATCGCCGACTGGGGACGTTCAGGGGTACATTCTCTAAACAAAATGCAGAATCAACATTACAATGAATCATTTTATATAAATAGTATATATAAAATATTTCCCTTCAAATTTATATATATAATGTATAAATTGGAAGGGAGTTAATAAGGAAATATCACAAACTACGAATACCGATAAAAATATGTGAAATGAATTTAGAATATTCAAATATATTTTCAAAATCATTATGGATATTGTGGAGAAATGTTTTCATATATAACTTTGAAAAATAAATTATAAAAAAAAATGTCACAAGAAAAACGCGACATGTTTGGCATTGATAACTGTGACGCCAAGATTCGTGAAAATGTTCTATAAAAAAATTAAACGGTTTGGAACAAAGTTAAAAATGAACATGAATCGTGACGTATTAGGGGCGTGGCCAGTGCAATGACCGTTTTTGCGGGAGTTCAAAATTACAAATTTAAAAATATTTTTTATGCTACCAATAAGTAGAATTTTAATTTTTTTATTTACCTATTATGTTAAAAAAATGCAACTAAAACTTTATTATAAAATGAATCAGGAAAAAGTGGTACAAAATATTATACTTTCAAGAAAATTTATGCACTTATAAAACGTTTTTTTATAACTGTGAATTTGTCATTATTTTATTTATTTGAATTCAAAGTAGTTATAATTGATATTTTTGTTGGAATTAAACACATTTTTTTACTATAAAAAACACATTGGTTTTCGCGCTTATTATTTTATTAAATACGGACCGGTTTCAGATCTCGGTCATCGAAAAGGTCAAGAGTTTCAAATACCTGGGAGTATATGTTACGGAAAATGGCAGCTTCTAAAAATAACAAGGAGTGCGGCTAGGAATAGCAGACACCACATTCAACAGTATGAAGGCTTTCTGGAGATCGGATATTTACTCAGTGAAAACCAAATGCCACCTATTCTCCTCTACGGATGCGAATCGTGGCACCTCACTGGGCCCATAGCAGCAAAATTCTGAGTTTTGAGAATAGGTGTCTCAGAAGAGTTTAGGATGTGCGGTGGTTTGACTTTGTAAGGAATAAAATAATAAGAGAACGGGCGCAGCAAACTCCGGTGACAACTGTCATCAAGCGGGGGCGAAACAGTTGTCTTGGCCATGTGCTTCGGATTCCTCCTGAGAGCCTTAACCACGTTTGCCTACTTTACAAGGGATTTTTCAATATTTTTTGATTCAATTAATTTATTTTAAAATAACATATGCAAAACAAATTAAAATTCAAGACGTACATATCATAAAAAGAAAAAAAATACATGAAAGAGACTCTTGTCAAAGTAGTAGGAGAATCCTGCTCCGGAAAACCCCTTCGGATATATGGAACAGATCAACATCCAGAGCGTTGTTGTTCAGCATAGCGGTAGCCCTTCCAACAGGCATAACCATCGGCAGGTTGGTCCTGTAGATCGGGATATGAAACAATCCGTGCTGACGCTGTCTTAGGTAATTATCAGAAACATACAAACCAATGCTCACCATAATCTCAGAATTATCGACCATACCGTGCATCAATCGATAAAAATGTGTAGTCAAATACACATTCCTTCTAGTCTCTAAACTGTTGCAGCCATGCATATCCTAGAGGAACTCGGACAGGAAGAGCCAAGGATAATACCCGCACTCTCTCATGTAGAGATTTCTCAGAAACTTCTTTTGGATTTTCTCCATCATAAGAGAGTACTTCAGTTCATGTGACCCTTAAATTATCGAGTCGCTCTCGAGTCTACTTAGCACCAAAAAGTTGTAAAGAGTTATCAGTACGCTGGTATTTTTGATAACCCTGGCAGTACGCAGAACAAATCCTATCATCTTCAATGCATTACCAATTACCACTGATTGTCTCTATGTGTTCATGAAATGTCAGGGTGCTCACAAATCTAACGCCCAGATCCTTAACATTCGATGTTCGTATCAGATTCTGGTAATTCATTTTGTAGCAAAAAATAGAGTTTTTTGGGCCCTAGTGCAGGACGTGACCGAACGCTTGGAAACATTAAACCTTAGTTTGTATAAGATATATTAGATATATCCGCTTAGAGAAATCATCAGAAGTTGTCACCTCTAAAATAGTTTTAAGTCATCCACAAACAACAGAAAACGCGAGTTCAAAATTACATTTTTAATATTATTGATGAAAATCGAGAACAACAATGGACCCAGGTTAGAGGCTTGCGGGACACCCGAGAAAGTATGGAAACACTCTGACGCGAGTAGACCGTAGGGGACATATTGGTTTCTATGCATCAGGTTCTCGGCTTCCTGGGCGTCAACTGCTGACTGTTTGTTGGCAGTTCGTGTTCAAACCTGGCTTGGGAGGATGCACAGGAGTTCTTTGTGGACACCATATGTTCCAACTAGGGAGTGGACATGAAATAGTGATGATCATGATGGTTTTAGTGCTACTCGCGCTTCTTTATTCTCGTATAATCGAAAAGGTAGTTGAGATGAATTTTTTTATAATTTAATTATATAATAAGTATCCACAAAGTTAGTGCTTCAAATATAAATTTTATTTTACACCCTTTCAGACTGAATAAACATCGTTTTCATTAACAATTTAATTGTTGTAAATGTGAAATATAAAACAGCCCATGTGTATGAAAAAGACCGCTGACTTATTTAATATCTTTGTAGTTTACCTACTTTTTCCCAAATTTGAGTTTAAGGTTTTCCCCGTTGTAAATTACTGTTAATCCTAACTCCTGACAAGTCTATGAAAGGCAGTACACCGGATTCTCTTTTAACACGGTATCGAAATAACATGGCGCCAAATTATGATATGAAAAATACGAATTATAATCTTACAACGCGTAACATTAGGTGATATATATATATTTTTAAATTACCTACACATTTTGAATGTAAGATAGGTATACGAAGGAGGACAGATCAAGTAGTTGTGAAAACAGTGCTTTTATTTAGTAGTTTACTGTTAACCTTTTATCGTGAACACTCGACTGACTACTCTGCTCAATGTATATTTTTCTCAATCTATGTTAGGTTTCTAGAATGTCATTTGTCAATGCGCTTTGTAGCTGCAAGACGTTCGTCAAACTAGCCTTCGTGAGTAAATGTCATAAACTATCAAATTATTTCAAAATTAAAATTCATAAATAGAGTCTAGAATTCCAACCGTCTATGCGCCCTGTGGCTGCAGGGTGTGTTGTATTTCAGCTTTTATTTGTAAACGATATTGAAAAAAATAATTAGAAACACCATGATGCAATTTTCGAATGATGTCAATTTCATAATCGTCCTTGCTCTCCGTAGCTTCAAGACGTGCTGTATTCTAATTCCTATCTGCTATCGGTTGTTAAATAATAGTATATTTATTATGGATAAATTATATAGCGCCATTTTCGTAATATAATACCTCAAGGGCTCTTTACAATTTATTCTATTATAATTGGAAACGAGTAACTAAAATCCCTACCATCCTGTACAAAATAATTGTTTTTTATTTTACTTAATGGGAAACGTTAATGTAAATAAATGTATTTAATTAATATAAAAATCTTATTTAAAAAAAAAATATGTGCTACGTAGCTAGAAGAAGTGTTGGGACATTTATTGTACGGCGCCATTGAGGTGATTTTCACAAAAATAGCGCTATGTAATTTATACACAATAATAATAATAATTATACGTTATTGTTTTAATATAATCGTAGAACAACGGCGCATGTGCATATTATATGGATAAAATATGTGTACTCTTCACCCGTATTTATGTATGATTATTTTGTTTTTTTATTTATTTATTTACATACGTAAGTTTATTGTACATTAATTGAATTTAAATTAAAAGTCCTGTGTTGAGATGGGACTATCTGGATTGTCTGTTTTTTTTTTAACAAACAAAATAAATATAAGAGCTAATTAAAAAAATCCACTGTTAATCTAATGATGGTCTTGTCCCTTTCTCCCTCTCTATGATTATCGAATGGAGCTTCTCGCTACAATCCGTGGCCCTGTTATAGGTCCCGTCGGATAATCAGATCTAATGGCTTCCAAAAAGAATCTCGAGGCTTTTAAAAAGTATTGTAACCTTTTTTATATTTGAAGCACTAACATTGTAGTTTTTTATAATAATAAAATAAATAAGACAACTTTGTTTTTAACCACTATTTTTTTCCCAACTACTGGTTTCAAAGCAAACAAGCTTCTTCGTCAAGGTTTACGTTACGAATGAATTCTTTCCTATTTTATTTTTATCATGTTTACAAAATACTACACGTGGAACCAAATAAACAATATTTTTTTAGTCCACTCCTGTTTAGCTTCGAAAATAATCCTACCAAATTACCACCCTTTTAGAAAAAAAAGACTTGATTTATTGGCTCCACGTGTAGTATTTAGTAAACATGATAAAAATAAAATAGGAAAGAATTCATTAGTTACATAAACCTTGACGAAGAAACTTGTTTGCTTTGAAGCCGGTCAGTGGAAAAAAAAATAGTGGTTAAAAAAAAAGTTGTTTTATTTATTTTATTTTAGTTTTGTAATCATTTCGGCGAATTCGTGTCCAATCAATTGAATCTCAGTCAGTGAAGAATTCACTTCCCTCTTTTGTTAATCCAATGAAGCACATATTATGTACGTCTGGATTACTTTCTTTTAGCACAAAGATGCTAAGGCTACCAGATTACAGAGAGCTCCTTCGGGCAGCTTTTTTCGCTCGCCGCCGAGGAGACTTATGTGCTCAAATGCGTTGTGCGGTATGTGGTAGGAAAGCTGTTAATCTATTGATACGTAATGCATAAGAAAAGAGTTTGTACGACGTTTGTATCCATGTGTGAATGAGGGTAAAGATGCGCGTGTGTGTGGGTGCATAATTAAAAAAATAATAATTTAAAACGCGTATTATATCAAAGAGGATGTAGGAGAGTCCTTTGTAAGAGGTTGAATAATTTTTTTTAAAAGTTAAAAATAGTTAATACCTACTTTCGAAACCATTTTTTAATTATTTTTTTTAAGGAATAACCCAAGCCTCTATTTGAGCGGCTTGTCAGCAGATGGGAAAGATGAGATATGGAAGGAGATAATGAAAAATACACCACAACACCTAGACCAATTGGGAAAAAAATCTTTCATTATTTTTTTTTCTTGCAACTGGCGGGAATCGAACCCGCGACGCCAGTTTCACAGTCGGCCGTCTAACCAACTGCGCCACGACGCTTGTTAAGTATATTTTAATTTTAATTGTATTTTTAAGAAGTATGATAAATTTCAAAACCTTTATTTGAAAAAAGCGTTTTATTTTAAAATAGCACTTACATATTGAACGAATAATGTGCGACGAAGCCCATATAATACGGTCGTTAACTACATTGCAGTGCATACGATAAATAAACAAAACAAACTTGAAAATATGCATTCTTATCTTTATTTGTGCATTATTCATCAACATGAGATGATTGTTGCAGCCGAGTTGTACGTTGAGAAACACCAATTTTAATATACAGGGTGTTCTTTAAACCCTGTCACATCCGAAACTACAATGATTAGTATGAGCAAGAAGACATTAAAATACATTTTTAGAACGACTAAAATCTTGCAAATGGTTGCTTACTTCTGCAAGGGAGAAACTAGGGGGGGGGGGTGGAGTCTGATACACAGTCAACCGCACGGCCGCGCCCCCTTCGCTTATCCCCTGCAGAAGTAAACAACCATTTGTTTTTTTAAAATATATATTTTTTTTTTTTTTAAATATTCGTTTAAAATATTTTTTAAAATATGTTAACATGTCTTCTTGCCTATACTGATGATCGTGGTTTCGGATGTGGCAGGGTTTAAAGAACATCCTGTATATTGCTGATTTAATTAACAAATTTTTTTTTTTTTTAAATCAAACATTTGAACGTACTAAAAACATTATTAATATTATAATATTCATAATATAATCAGGGGCACTGGTACCGGAACACCGCACTGAGGCTAGCAATCGACTTTTGAATTCTTGAATTATGACGTCATGGAGATATTGTCAGATAATTAACATTCCAAAGTCATGGTTTATTCGGATGACTAAAACAAGATGATGATGATAATATTGATGCATCCGAAAGTATAAATATTTTTTTGATAACAATAGGCTATTATCACGGTTTTTTTTTATTAGCTAATAAATTAATTTGAAAAATCACAAGACAATCGGTACTACTCTTATTAAAATCCGTTAAGAAATAAGGGAGATATAAAGGATTAAAGTCTAGTCATTTGAATATAAATAAAAACAGACAATTCATGACGTCACCAAGTTTGACGTCATCGTATGCGAAGATAGTTTTTACGTAAAAATTTATGATTCGAGTAGAGTAAGTGGAATGGGGTGACTTTGTTCAGTTTCGAACTTCAAACCTTCGCAAAAGAAAATTTAAATTTCTTATTTTTTAAATGAGAAAATATTATGTTGTGTGAACGAGAAAATAATAAAAACTTTGTGATCAAAGTCAACCCTTCGGAGTGGGGTCGCTTTGATACATCATGATTTTATGCGTTTGTTTTGAACATTTCATTTTATTTTTTACTTTATTTAGATAAAAAATATAAGCATACAACGTATACAACATTACTACTAAACACAGTTTTATATTAATTTAATACATATATTTACATTAACGTTTTGCTTTACGTAAAAAAAAAACGATCCTTGAGTATAAAATGGGGAGTGACGTTTTACAATAATTTGTTTATTTTATTTTTAATCGGTAAATATTTTTAGTATAACATATAAATTATAAAAAAAACGGTGTTTTAAGTCAGTGCTACACAAAAAAGAATTATAAATATAACTTTTCACTTCTTTTTAATTATATTATCCATACTCCGATAGTAAATTACTTGCAAAAAAACACTCGGGTATCAGCAAATTATGATTAGGCGTGTATTTAATAAGCGTTTAAGTCAAATCTCATGAAATAATTAAAAATAATATATTTTAATTCCACATAAAACAAAAATTATTTTTCTAATTATTGTAAACCAAAAAATGGAATTTTTATATATCCTCAAAAATAATAATTGAAATATACATCAAGATTAAAATATAAATCAAGAAAAATATAATGATGATTAAAAAAATGTATTTAAGAAATATTTTAAATAATTGATAAAGATAACATAATATACCTTCCTTTTTGATGGAATAAAATTATCAGTTAATGAATGTATTATTGTGTATAGGAATTTGTTCATTGACTGACATTATTATCGAAACAGAATGAGAGGTTATTGTGTTCTTTTTATTTGGTGAAAACTTATCTTTCACAGCTTTGAAAACATTTATTTTACTGAATGAATTAGAATCCATTACTTTATTCCAGGAAAGCAATTATTGTATCTGTTTATCTGTTTCTTACAAAGACGTGAAACATACTTAGGAAATTAATATTGGCCATATTCAACAATGTTCGACAAAATTTCACAAGAAGTGCAATTGAGGTGTATGAGGTTTTTTTACAAGCATTTCGTAACAATTATCTGATTTACTAGATGAATAACTTCACCGTTATCATTCGAGAACGAAGCTTCACATTTATTTGCTCACCTTTAAAAGATAATCTTTAAGACTCGTTCATTTGAGTCATAATATTTTTTATTTATATTCTGAAATCCCGTATGTTAAGGGAAAATCCCCAGTCCTCACATTTTGGTAAATAAAATTTTCCTTCTGTTCTGGAAAACTGGCTTAAATGATTTGAAGGATGTTTAACTTTATATTATTCATTGTATAGTGTTTCAAATAATATTTTGTAATGGTTGGAAGCAGCCCGAATTTTTGTAACAGCTTTTCTTAGTATTTGAGCGAAATATTTTTTTGTAGGCCCTGTTTGAAAACTTGTATTAATAAGTTCGAATCATGTCGCTCTAAAAAAAAAGATGTAAATAAAATGATCAATTTCAACTCATTTTAGAAAACTTCTTATTATTCGTTAAATAAAAATTAAAATATTAAAACAATCATAATAATGGACACTCAGTGATATAAGTACCAGTAATGTCAAGACAATGCAAATTACGAAATTACTTGTATCATTAAAAAAAGTCTATCACTAAATTTTTAAAAATTGAAAAATATCTTGATGATTCCACTTCAAACTTCTTGAAATCTTAGTTTAAATAAAGTTATATAACAATTTCATTTAAATCGTATTCCGTATTACCATTAAAAAAACAGTTAAAATTGACCGAAATTTATTAATGATCAGTAGTTATAGAGATAAATATAAACAATATATCCGCTGATCAAAGTCGCCTTACGATTTAAATGTCGCCCCATTTTACGGTCGCCATTTATTTCAAGGTTGGCTAGAGAAGGGGAAAAAATCATAGAGAGCAATACGCGTCGTTTCAATTTCTATTCGGATTACCAACATTTAAAACAAATGCACGATTCGTGGTGTACTGTTGGGTGGGTTTGGATGATCGAATTTATTACCAACCGAATAGAAACGCTTTTCAGAGATGTTGAAAATAGTAAACGAAATTTATGAATGAAATTATTGATTATTAGAGCTTTTATAAACACTAAAGGAGTCTTTGAGAAATCCTTTATATGTATAATGTGTTAAATCCGATATTCCTCCTGGGTGATAATACCCTATTCGCCTTTACTCTCTTCCATAGGCGTACGATAAAGGTTGTATTTTGAGTTTAGAGTGTTTGTTTTTAGTTTTAAAAAAATGTAAGTTTCTGTGGAACAATAATCGCACAATAATAAACTATGGCACATGTTCTCATAAAAATAATTGAATAGTTAATTTAACAGTAGACAATATTTTTGGTTTAATCTTTTGAAGAGTTTTTTCCCAAAAACAACAAAATGTATTTTTTTTTTTTGTGTATTTAAAACAACTAATGCTTAACTTAAGGTTTTTTGTCGCAACTAATTGATCATTTAAATTTTTTTCTGGATAGAGATTTTTTTAACGTTTATCGAAGCAGGATACATTTGTGGGAGTGTATGAAAGCGTGATTAATAAATTTTAACTTAAAAAATCCAACACATGCGTTTACTTAGATTTTACTTTCTTGAGAATTAAATATATTCATTTCCATGAGCATATATCATAAATAAATAAAAAAATAACACATTTTTTTCATCGTAGCAGGTTGAAATACATCGCGCGAGTGGGTTTCAAGACTTTTTAGAATTTTTGGCATAGCCTGTATGAAATGAAACACTGTGCGCCGTTCCGGCACTACCATCCATTTCTGAGACTGGACCGCTCTGCACGTGCAAATCACAAGCCCACTGCGTGACGTCACATGATTGGCCCATTTCACACCACGGCAAAAATCTACACGGCGTGATAAAATACAATACGAGGATCGTTATTTATTGTTTTACAATTATTTATTTATTTAATTCCTGGCAAACGCAATAACCGATACACCATGAGACCGACTAATCTCCAGTCGATTTACTTTTGCAAGATATTTACTTTAGGAGTACTCACTAAATTCAAATACTGATTTTGATAAAATAATCATTAAAATTTCTACTCTTTTGATAAGTTTTACTACAAATATTATTTGCATCAGATTGTGGTCCCGTGGCTAGTGTTGTGGACTCACAGATCAGAGGTCCGAGGTTCGAACCCTATTCTACCCCAACTTGATTTCCATATTCTAATTGTGAGTCATTTACAACTTGTCGAAAATGGCCATAAAAATTGAAATATTTGGGTAAATTATAAAAACGCTAATATTTATATTATTTAAAAATAATATATTAACCGATGCGTTTTTATTGATTTTTTAAATCAAATCATTAACTATTGAGTTTAATAATAATAAAAAAAATGTTTACAATGTTACTTTGCAAAGATGAAAGGAATATAAGTAACAATGTTTTGAGCGCGTCCAAATGTTTGCAGACAGGCTGGATTAAGGTTTTTTTGCAACAGAGAGGGAAAACATTTTGAGAAGGGGATATAAAAGTCTAATCATACATTACATTACATGGCTTATAACCTGTCGTTGGATGGTTTGAGTGGCCACTTTATACATGGTGTAACATTCAACATTCTGCCTATCTTTAAACACCTACATTTCCTCAACTCTTGTATCTGCTGGCTTTTGTGAAGTAAAATAGCTAAAATCTTTGTCAAACCAGCCAATGACAGTAATAAGCCCTGTATATACCTAGCCTCCATATTTCTTACTCATTTTTTTTTTCTCTATCCGTTGCAACACATTTAGAAATTTAAGTGAATGGTGAATTGGGTTATGGTCCCGTGGCTAGTGTTGCGGACTCGCGGATCAGAGGTCCGAGGTTCAAACCCCACTCTATCCCAACTTGATTTCCATCTTCTTATAGTGAGATATTTACAATTCGTTGAAAATGGTCACCAAAATTGAAATATTTAATTTTCCCAAATACGGTAGGCGAACGCGCCAACGAGGCGGACTCATCTCCGCTCGATTTCTTTGTTCAGGATTTTTTCCTGAGACGTGTACGAGCTGTGAAAGAGGAGAGAACATGGATGAAACCTTATAGTATATACTCGTACATGGTAAATAAGGATGAAACAATTTAATAATAATGTTCTGTATTCATTATAATATTGCACACCCATGGAAAACATTTAAATTATTACATTTACAAAAAGATCGTTAATACATTTTTATGGAGCAAATGGGTAAGGTTTATTTACTTTGCAAAGTTATTTTTTTAATTTATTTTTATTTAAATAAGAAATGTTTGAAACGCCTTAAGCGGGTTTTATTAATTAATTTTTATTTTATTTTATTTCATTGGAAAGCCAACAGACTTTTTAAAATTTATAAAATTCAATTATATTAAAAATAAATATCATGAGGATATTACAAGATATGGTATATTTCATATAAATTCAGGGTAAAGAATTGTGCAAAACAGAATGTGCACGGGGACGATTGCGTATGCGCAGATAAGATGAGAAAATCGTCCGCTAGAGTCGATCTCGCCAGATCTTTTGGCGTTAGTATTGAATATTCTGATGTTTACGAGTATAATATTGACACAAATCCCGGTTTCATTGTACATTTAACATATTTTTACCATAAATAAAATTACTAATTTATTTACACATATTTTTACTTGGCAGTGCGCTGCACTTATGCACATACTAAGGAACTAGGTCTTCTAGGTACCTACTTATCAATGAAAAGTCTTTTTCCTTTTATCCTAACATTTTTTGCACACTCTTACGACACAATCAGGCATTTTACTTTTAATTTATTTCGGTTCCGAATTAAATGTCAAGCTCACGTCAAAATTCGGCCGGCGATTAAAGAATCACTAAATTCACGTTGGGCATGGGTTGAGTGTCATTATTTTAGAGGGCTCAGGGTAAATCGCTCTCTGAATTTTTTAGAATTTTCTGAATTGAGATAAAACGGAAATCTAACCCTTATTACAAGTATATAAACAGCTCAAAAAAGTTCAAAATAAATAACGTGTGTCGTTATTGATGAAAAAACGTTTGTTCAATCAGCTAATAGCAGGCAGGCCAACGTTCGGGCAGGATAACGTATGTCGGGTCCGCTAGTCCTGTTTAAAATAAATGGTTATTCTACAATTAATAACAGTATTTATATTTTGATGTGGAGCAGCAAAAGATACAGTATCTTATAAAATCTAGCGAACAAACTAACCTCTTGTTCACATTTGATTTTGCTTACGTCAATATAAACAATTATTATTGCATTTTTATCTTTCACATTTATAACTTCTTGTAATACATTGGCCTATAAATAAACCATAGATTGGCAAATATTTAGTGTGAAAAATTAATTATGATGCCATAATCCAGGGAGAAAATACAAGAATGCGTTTGTACGAAAAAAATTAAGACTGCGTTTTCTCTTAAGCTCTTGTTTTGCGTGATAAATAAATAAAAAAATAAATAATAAATTAAATCAACTAAATACATTAAATAAATTAACAAACAATCAAAACAAACCATCACGCCATTTCCCCGTAAGGGTAGGCAGAGAGGATAGAGCGCCACAGCACTCTATCTTTGAATACAGATCTCGCTTCCTACTAACTAACTAACTACAAACTTTAAAATGACTTTTTTTACTCAAATTTTAATTTTTAAAACTCTTCCATTTATGTTTTTTTTCCTTCTCTTTTTTGTGCTTTCATTAATAACCTTACATATAATTATTATATAATATGGAAACTTCACTGGTCCATTAGAGTTAAGTCTAACTGTTTTAAATATTAAACTTTGTAACTGTACTGAATGTTTCCTAAATAAAAGAAAATTTAAAAATTTTAAAAAATATAAATCTTCTCATGCACGCGCGCCGATTATTCCGACTTTTAACATGTCTATCTTCAAGTATTTGCTGGATTTGGTTGTGCCATGTCTTTCTTGGTATTCCTCTATTTCTGCATCCATCATCATTCGCATCATCATAAATGAAATAAATAAATAAAGTAATTATTGTATTCCGGCCCTCGATACTATTAATTTATATATGCATACTTTTTAGCATACTTTTTAGTTCGCAACACTAAACAGTATACTTAAAATATTTAGAAGGAAACAAAACTTATGTTATACTAGAAATCGAAATATTGATCACGCGCATCAAAGCGGCAGGACCGGCACTAACGCTTACGGTTTGAGGTGCGGGAGCGGGGTGTTTCTACCCCCCCCCCCGTTTCTACCTCTTGCCGCGCACGTTATGCGCGTGGACCCCGACAGTACCTACCTCAAATTTTCGCTTTGTAATGAAAGAAAAGTACCTACCAACCAAAATATATTTTAGAAGTCATATTTTGTGGTGACCTGAGTATTAAACGTCGGAGCCAGCGTTATTGGCGCCGGAAGGTATAAATTGCAGGAGAACATTCAGTGCACAGGACGCGAACGGTGACAGCTTTAAGGCGTATCTCTTTATTTTGACTCCCATTGCGTTGACTCCTCGTTCCGCACAAATACAATTTAATCGTTGCAGTATTAATTCTAAAATTATCCAGAGTTTTACCCGCTTTTGTTTGATGTAGGTAAGTACATAAAATTTGTAATAAAATAAACATAAAGTAACATTGTTTTTAACCACTTATTTTTTCTATCGATCGGTTTCAAAGCTACGCAAGCTTCTTTATCAAAGTACTATACTTTCGGTTTCAAAGCTACACAAACTTCTCTATCAAAGTATAGTACTTTGATAAAGAAGCTTGCGAGCTTTGAAACCGGTCGGTCGAAAAATAAAAAAAAAGTAGTTAAAAACACAGGTGTTTATATTTATCTTATTATAGTGCTAAGGGAAGGTAACCCCGACAAAAAATCCACTAGAGAAGGCAACGGGAAACGACTCTGGTCAACTTTCCCCTCTACGGCGAGTACATCAATAAGCAGTCGTCCTGGCTGCTAAATGTAAAATTAGCGCAGGACAGATACATATGCTTTTGCTGTAGTGATCGCCAACGTCGGGGGGCACTAGAAGAAGAAGATAGTGAATAACCACAAAGTTAGTGCTTCAAATATAAGTTTTGTATAGAATTTGGTTTGAAGTAAGTGAGAAATGTTTGCCTACTATGCAAGAGGTCTCGGATTCAATTCCGGGCATGGTTGACATGAAACAATTGAGACTGGCACCTGAAACGTAAGTCCGATCACCTTACCTTCATGTTATAAAGATAATTGAGATTATTTTTAAAATTTAGTTATTTTTATTTATTATATAAGGTAATTTAACAAAGTTACTCACGTAAAAACATACAATTTGAAAGTATTTATTTTATTTTATAAGTGAGTTACTTTATTATTTACCTTGCTTACATAATAGGTTTATATTTCAAAAGTGGATTGTTCTGCAATTAAATTTCTTTAAATTTATCTAAACTGTTGGGATCAGGAGGGATATACTAATGTGGGACAATCAGGACGCATTTGCTCATGTGGAGAGGAAACCACTTAAAACTCTTCAGGAGAAGCCGGCCTGTTGGCAGTAGTCAACAGGCCTTCCGTTCCACTAGAATAATTTTCTGCATTTTGATCCCTACTTTGGTTTATTTTACCAATTCCTGCACTATATAGACCATGTATGATACTACCTCTCGTGTGAGTTCTTTATTACTTATCACCGATGGGATGTCGCATAGATCTTTACCCAAGCTTCTGCATCGCGCCTCCAGCTGTTGTCATTGAAAACTGAAAAGGGGGCAATGCATCAACAGGTGAGGGACATTTTGAGGAGTTTTATCGTCGCATGGGCAGCTGTCGATCTCGGAGAGCTTGAAGCGAAGTAGGTAGCTTATAAACCCACCATGACCCGTAAGCATCTGGGTGAGCTAGTAGCCAGCATTCTGCATTCTCCTGAAATCATAGGCATGGAAAATGGTAGGGAAAAACATTTAAGTTATACTTCCGGTGGGTTCACTTAAATAACGATCGTTCCAGAGTTGAAGGGTTCTTATTTTCCTTTCGGCAAAGCTGAGCGGGAAATCGGAAAAATGGGTGTACTGTGAGTTCTATGCATTATGTCGCTCCCTTCCCTTAATCTCTCATTTACGCCCGGCTAGCTGAGGACAAAGACAAGAGATAGCACACGACTAATAAGTACTGGTAACAGTGGTAACATATAAATAAAACATTTTTTAACATGAAAATTGTTTTCAGGCATTGCCTAGTATGTGAAATAATTCAGCCAGATGAATCTCTTCACAACAATAAAAGTTTCAGCTCTTTAACTTTTCATAAGCCCTGTAAATGCCTAGAATTTCATATTCCCTTCTTTAAGGTGTTCTACATCCCTGTTGTAATTTGTTTATTAAAATAGTTATTTAAAACAAATATTGATTAATATAAAAACGATGTTTTGAGTTTGTCCAAATTTTTGTACACAAGGACTGGATTTAATCAAATGAATCTCACCCGCAACAATAAAGGTTTCAGCTATTTAACTTCACAAACGTCAACAGATTAAAAAGCTAAAGGAATGTAGATGTTCAAATAAAGGCAGAATGGCGAATGTTACACAGTGGGTAAAGTGGCCACTTAAACCAGGTCATAAGCCCTGTGGATGCCTAGACTTTTATATTCCCTTATGTAAAATGTTCTTCATGTCTGTTGTAATATGTTAAAATAAAAACATTACCTACCGGTGAAAGGTTATACCATCACTTTTCATGAAAGTTCATAGTAAAGCCTGTTCTATCAAACATATACCAATTCATCATTACCTAATGGTGCATATGGCACTGAATTGGTACACCAATCGCAGCGTATCTTTATCTTTTTGTTACATGAAGGTAAGATGACCAGTCTTACGCTTCAGTTGCCAGTCCAGGGACTATGAAATATTCTAGTGTGAAAACACCCTTTTAAATAAATATTACACTTTAACCATGTCGGGAATCGAACTCGAGACTTCTTGCATGGCAGGCTAACGCGCTGACTATTATACCACGAGGCCGACAAATTGTGTGCAGGTTAAGGTACCGTATTTCGAACGCTTATGCTTACTCTGGTTATGTACCTCAATGTATGCAGATGTACACTCAACATTTGGTTTTTATTAAGCAAACACCTGATCTCCAAACAGCCCTTATACTGATAAATAGATCTATTTATTAGTCATCGCTTTCTTAGACTAAAGCATTTAACATTTTATTTTGGTTTCAGTTGGCAACAATAATTGTTAGTTGAGAATGTTACAAGTTTCTTTTGTGAAGCAAAGTAGCTAAATCCTTTATCATGTGGGTGAGATTCATCCGGCTGAACTATATCACCCACTTGGCATCGTGGCAACGCTAGAAAACAATATTTTCAATCTGTATACTTCTCCTGAAGAGTTGAGAAAATGTGAACGTTTAACATAGACAGAATGGTGAATGTTACACAGTGTGTTCAGTGGTCATATATACCAGCAAATGACAGGTCATTAGTCCTGTAAATGCTGATATTTCCATAGAATGAATGAATGAATGTAAGAATGTCTTTCTCAAGAATTTTTTCACCTGTTGCAACAAATTTAAAACTCGATATTCCTCGTTTCCGATGTTTTTTTTTATACGCCTTCCTTTCTTTTAACGGCAGAACAATCTTTATTCACATTACAAATTATAAAAATATATACATATCTACAACTAATAATTAGTATAGGGAACTGAAGCCAAAATACAAAATTAAATGCTCTAGTCTTCGATGGAAATCTCGTATAGATCAAACAGCAAAAATACTGAGGAAACTATTTTTACATGAAAATTCATAGCGCGCATCATTTTGTTGGTTAGTTTTAGTTTCTTTGTAGAGTTGTATAATATGTAATAGTAATATGCACAGATCTTTTTTATATCCCCATTACGTCATTCAATCATCACAAATATTCAATTATACCAAGAATACACAATTTAGATAACACTTATTGCGTGACTGCAGATATTTTGTCGAATTCTTTAAACTCATATTAGTTTACCTTATATAATAAATTTCTGTGGTGCTATTAGTCATAAACATTTGTGATTAAAATACGTCAGAACTTTACTGATACCAGGGTTCAAAAATAAGATATTACGCTTTTAAAAAAAATTACGATCAAATTCAACCTGAAATTTAAACAAAACTACCGTGTTTTAATAATTTATTCTACTCTACGTTGGTCACCTTTTTTAAAGCGTAATATCTCATTTTTAAACCCTCGTTTGAGGGAATATTCCGACCAAAAATTTTTGATCATAAATGTTTATGACTACCAACAAATAATAAAAAAAAAACAAAATAATGAAAAAAAAAATTCTGAATGCTTGAAGGTCAAATTTAAAAAAATCTTAATAAAGTATAAAATTTGACATATCTCCCAAACTATAAAACTTTGGCTAAGGAAAGTAAGGTCCAATAATTAGCAAATGACCTCCTCTATATGCGAATTTGTTATGGCGGCTTCAGTTCCAGTCACCTTGTATATATATATATCTGTAATACATTTAGTCATGTAATACCAATGGATGACGAAAGGATGGTAAAACAGTTTTTTTTACAATTTATGTATCACTTTTTGTAGAATTGGCTGAGCGGATGAATTGCAGTCACATGACTGTATACCACGATCGTAAATCGTCCTACTTATATCGCTTTACTTTTGATGTTCATTTTTAAATTTTGAAAAAAACAGACACAACTTATGTTAACAACGAATACAATACAACATATTTGTCCAACACACTTTTTTTTTATTCGAAAATTTATTTATTAACCCTTACGGATTATTACATTCATTTTACAAAAATAATATATCCATTTTTTATTCATACTCTGTTGTTCAAAATAAGTCCGAGTCTTTTGTTTAGTTTTGTTTGGTAGTTTATTCAAATGTCAAATGCCAAATTTAGTTATAATATTTATTCATAGTATTTATCATTTTTAATTCTGTAAATGGAGATAAATATGCACGTGGAATTGTAGCTACAAAAATCTACTAATTGTTTCTTTTTCAAAGTAGTTTTGTACATATATTTTTTAGAATTATCACCTAATAAAATTTGAAAAAATATATACTTTCCTTGGCCTATAATTTTTTTTTGGATTTTTGTATAAAATTGTAAGATTTAATATGTCCATGTTCTTGTAATTTTCACAAACTGAACGTTTTGGGTAGGTAGGAAGAAATTGCCTTAAGGCAATATGCCCGCCCTTATATCTTTATATATATTGTATATGTATATAAAGTTTTAAATAAAAACACTATCATTGTTTATATTTTTGGCCGTTCTTTCGCTGTTCATTCGCTCTACATGTCCAAACCAGCGCAGAGCTCTTTTCTTGATTTTGTCGATAATACTTATCTCAGCCTTGCATAATGTACGGATCTCAACATTTGTGCATCTATCGTACACAGTTTTATCACACGAACGTTTGGTTGAAAGATCGCATTTCGACAGCATTTAGCCTATTTTCATCCCCTTTTTTCCAAGTCCATACTTCGCTCCCATACATCAGGGTCGGGATCTTACCTTCGTGTAATAGATAACCGAGATACGCTAAATTTAGTGGTTCAATATAGTGCTCTATGCACCAACGAGGATATGGGCATGATGATGAATTATAAATTACAAATCTTTATAGAATAATTAAAATAAAATGACATGCAATGTGCATAGTAAATACTCTTTACACTTCCACTAATTTATTTTACCAATCAGCGTATACAATATAAAGTAAATATTTTACCAATCTGAAGATAGCGGATAAAGGGGTAATTAGTATAATAAATAAGTAGAAGTGTATCAAGTATTTTTCATATATAACTTTACTCAGACAATGCATATTTATACTAATTCAAATATACGTTATTACATCATTACAATGGATTTCTATCAATAATTGTAAGTAAATAGCATAAACCGAATCTCTATAGAATACACTATTTTGGGTCATTTTTTGGCAAACTGAAATCAATTCGGCTTCCTGTCAGATTTCAGATTCCCAAAAAGTGGTTTGGAATGGGATTAAATAATTCATTTACGCAGTTAACGCCACTGAGGTAGTTAACACACACATTCAAAATGTCTAAGAACTATGACGAAGTCAATGCCGAAAAAACACTGTTATAATATTTCTTTATAAATATGGTTATGGGTAGAATAACAGCTTCATCTGGCTGCGAGAAACATCTTACCAGGCCACAACAGATGGCGACCACGTGGGAAGATTTCATTATACAAAACCAGTGGCACCAGTGCAGAACTATTCATCTATTCGATTTATTTGATGGGTAACAATTATCTTCAATTTTGTGTAAAGTAAAATTAAGTTTTCTGAATGACAAATAGAATAGGCACACATTTTTTTCTAACTGTAGTGTGGCTGTGGTGTCACACTAATCGACATAGGATACAAGACTTTATATATATGATTGATGGCAATCATGAAGTTTCGCATTATAAATAAATTGTCTATATTTTATGAATGTATGTATGTGTATGCACATGGGTGTATGTATGTGTGTGTGTATCTACATGTATATATGTGTGTGTATATATATGAATATATGTGTATATATGTGTATGTGTGTATGTATATGTATCAAAATGTGCATACGAGTAAGTTTATATTTTATTAGTATGTGGTCTCTATTAATTTTTTAACTCGTATCATATATTAGAATGTAATTGCCTAGCTTCGAACGGAATATGTACCCTTGTTAGCTGGGCAAAGTGAACGTAAAATAGTATTTTTGATAAAAGGTGTAAATAAATAAATAATTCAGAGTACTGAACATTATTCAACAGTATATATTGAGTGGTTACACACATAAATACATTTACCCAAGCGTCAACCACAACCATAATACAAGATACTCCAATAGGGATCTGATACTATATATTAAATAAATTGTGCATGTTTTCTGAATGTATGTATGTGTATGCGCATGGGTGTATGTACATGTGTGTGTATGTATGTATGTATATGTGTGTGTATATGGATATATATATATATATATATATATATATGTTTATTTATGTATAGGTATGTATATATGTATATGTGTGAATGTATATGTATCAAAATGTGTATACGAGTAAGTTTATAATTTATTAGTCTGTGCCTTCTATTAACTTGTAAACCATTTCATGTATTAAAATGTAATTGCCTAGCTTAGAACGGGGTATGTACCCTTGTTAGCTGGGCAAAGTGAACAAAAAATTGTAATTATTATAAAATGTATAAATAAATAAATAAATCTCTCTTATTTTTTTTAATGTTGATGTCGTATTTTTTGTAATCTTCAAATGGACATTTTCACACCGGATTTGGAAAGTAAGCTTTGTATAACTACGCTGGATGTCAATACAAAAAATAGTTATCCTTACTACGCGAAGAATGAATGTCCGCCAATTCAACAACACATATGTATAAAAGAGAGCATGAAGATAGAACTCATAACAAGGAAGACAGAGACGTTGTTCTATGACGGGTGTTGTGTAAAACAGATTCAGTCGGTTAATGGCAGCGATGGGGGACGAATGCGCGTAATATGAGCGGCGTATTTATGATTTATTTTGCTATAACAGGGCTAAATTATATGTTTATTTGCATACATTATGGAAAAGGAATTATTAAACAGTATGCCTCTATTTTTTTTTTCAAATGTCTGAACTTAAGAATATTATGTATATTATGACGCCGATGAATTATTTTGGGATATCCTGTATTTCTTAGTCTGGACTGTCAACTGAGGCGTAGGTATGGCATCTCATATTAGCTTCATATGGTAAAAAATGATCAAGATACGGTGCAATTGGTTTACTAATACAGTGGCATATGCACCATTCATAATTTTGATATAAAAGGTGGTTTTCCACTGCATTTCTACTACATCAGGAATATCCGGTGTCTGTTGTCCCTCCCAGTGTGCAAGCCTTCAGTCAGTCTCATGCTCATTTCACACGTACCGTTTAAGTCCACACGGCACGGTAAAATTAGGGTACACTATACGGTCCTCGTTAGAACATGCTTCCCTAGCGAAGAGAACTCTTAAGATAATTTTGTTCAAAAGACATTGACAAAGTTTAACTTAAGCTGGTGCGTTCAGAAAACTTACACTAACGCATTTAAAATCTACGGGATGTTGATTTAAAAAAACTTTGTATTAAATTTTAACCAAATGTGCTATCTTTTTTAAAATTCGATGTTGGATTAGAGGGTTGTGTATATGTAAAAAAATACAATGGGTTAAGAAAATGTAATATTAATTTACTAAAATACTTTGTTTCATCATTTTGTATTTTTCAAATCATTTTTGAAATTTAGCATTTTACTAATTATAGTCCTTCCAAGAACAAGAGGCATTTTAAATTTGAAAAAATGTATTTTTTTCATAGTCAATTACTCTAGAACTAGAGTACGAAGTTGTGTAGATTGTTTAAAGTATATAAATAACAAGATTGATTGTTTATCAATAAGTGTGTATACATATTTTTTCCGATATAATTTGTACTGTGTATTTTAATTACACTCTAATAATTATTATTATGATGAACACAAAATATTAAATATAACACGCTTGTTTTAATACAAATACTCGTAAATATATGACATTTTCTTAAGTAATTGTTTTTTTTTCGCTCTAATCCAAAATAGATTTTCAAAAACATTTAATAAATCAACAAGATTTTTAAAATCAGTATTCTGTACATTAAAAATGTTTTTGTGAAAGCGCCATCACTACCTAATCCACCAATTCATGATTTGATTAAATGAAAATACTTACATATTTATAAACCAGTGTTTTTAATCCATAACTTAATACTCGTACATATTATCATATTTTAACTATTAAGAATCGCAGCGAAATTCAGACGAACGCAGAAGCATCCAGTCTATATTGTATTACCATATCATTAGCAACAATTCACGGACAGTGTAAACTTGTAATGCCGTATTAAATAGACTTCATGAACTCGGCAATAGTTATTCCCACGTATCTAATAAATTTAGTGTAGGGTATTGTTCCTATAGAACAAACCTTTTGAACTTTTTTAAAGATGGTGAATGGTAATTATATTTATTTATTCATACATTTCATAATATTCACAGTTTTTTGTTCACTTTGCCCAGCTGTAATGAAATAGGACTAATAATTTTCTGGTTGTATTACTGTAGAATGTTTTATTATTTAAACTTTCTACTGAATATGCTGTATAATTTTTAGGTAATTTTTTTAAATATAAATCTTGTATAATTCTTAGGTTTATTTTTTTTATATAAATCTTCTGGTTTATTTTTTTTATATAAATCTGACCATAGCCTACTTGTAGCGGATATCCAACTGAAGTTGAAAGAATTGAAAACAAAGCATCCGAACAATCAGATAGATTTAACTAAACTGCAGGATCATATTGTCAAACAAAAAGTGGAATCCGATTTAAACCAAAAATTGGCACAATTGACAGACAATGCAAGTGAAAGTAATAGTGAAATTGATGTTGATACGAGCTGGAACAACTTCAAAATTATAATAAAAGATGTCGGTAATGAACACCTTAAGAGAGGAAAACAGGGAAAGAAACAGTCTTGGATGACTGATCATATTCTTGAACTCATGGAACATCGTAGACAAAATAAAAATGATACTGACCAATATAAAATTATACACAGAATAATCAAGTCCGAAATAAAAAAGGCTAAAGAAGAATGGATGAGGAGACAGTGTCATGAATTGGATATCCTTTGTTCAAAGCATGATGCATTTAATTTGCATAAGAAAGTGAAGGAGATATCCAGAGTGACAAAAGGAAAGCATAGACCAATGAGCTTAGTAAATGACGATAATAAATTGATACTAGATGAGGATGAACTGACAGATACATGGGAATCATATATAAAAGACTTATTTGCAGACGATAGAGAAAATTTTGATTTGACAATCCCAAATCAGGGTCCTACTATTCTAAAATCTGAACTTCTCCACGCTATAGCCACATCAAAAAATAATAAAGCGAGTGGACCTGATGAAATCCCTATAGAAATGATAAAACTTATCCATGAAGAAAACATTGATCAAATCATTAAACTTTATAATAAAATTTATGACACAGGAAGAATTCCATCAGAATGGCTCCAGTCAATATTTATCACACTACCTAAAAAACAGCATCCCAAAAAATGTAGTGATTATCGACTCATTAGTCTTATGAGCCATATGCTCAAAATACTCCTTAAAATTATTCATGCTCGAATAAGAGGCAAATGTGAACAGGATTTGGACAATGCCCAGTTTGGATTTAGGAAAGCTTTTGGTACACGTGAAGCACTATTTGGAATGAATGTCCTTCTACAAAAATGTCGAGATCAGCGAAAAGACGTTTTTGCTTGCTTTATTGACTACGAGAAGGCATTCGACAGAGTAAAGCATTCAGAATTACTGAAACTGTTACAGGAATGCCAGCTGGATGACAAGGATGTTAATTTCATAAAGAACCTTTACTGGCAGCAGACAGCTGTGATAAGATTAGGTCACAATGTAACGAGAGATATTGCAATTAAGCGTGGAGTGAGACAAGGCTGCATATTATCGCCCTTACTTTTTAACTTATACTCGAACAAGATATTTAAGAATGCTCTCTCTGATGTCAGAAAGGGAATAAGAATTAACGGCGAAATTGTCAATAACATCCGATATGCTGACGATACCGTTATCCTGGCTGACAACGCATGTGTCCTTCAGGAACTTCTTAATAAAATTGACGAAGCTGGTAGAGTAATGGGCTTGAACATCAATGTGGCCAAAACAAAGATGATAGTGTTTAGCCGAAACCCTCACAATAATGCTGTATTGCGAATAAATGGTCAAACAATAGAGAGAGTGACTAACTTTAAATACCTCGGCAGTCAAATCACTTCTGATCTGGATCCGGATAAGGAAATTAGATGCAGAATAGAAATAGCACGATCAGCATTCAATGGCATGAAATCATTCTTCTGCAGTGATAGCCTTAATTTAAAACTGAGACAGAGGATGGTCAAGTGCTATGTGTGGTCAATACTGCTCTACGGGGTTGAAACATGGACTCTCAAGGTGAACTCCATGAACCGATTAGAGGCTTTTGAAATGTGGCTTCACCGGAGAATGCTGAAAATCCCGTGGACAGATTTAGTGACCAACGTGGAGGTGTTGAGACGAGCCAGTGCCGAAAAAGAACTACTGTCCTCAATAAAACAGAGAAAACTCGCATATCTGGGCCATATTATGCGCGGAAGCAAATATACGCTTCTACAGCTTATTATGATGGGAAAGATCGAGGGAAAGCGTGGGGTTGGAAGGCGACAGATGTCCTGGCTGAGAAACATCCGCGACTGGACGGGAGTGCGTGGGGTCGAGGCGCTGTTCCAGTTGGCGCAGGACCGGAATGCCTACTCTAGAGTGATCGCCAACGTCGGGGAGACCTGATATGGCACAGAAAGAAGAAGAAGAATATAAATCTTGGGTATAAAGAAATTTATGTTTTTTTTATATTTTTTTAATTAAGCCAAATATGTAGTATTGTAAACGTTTGTAAAAGGCAGATTTGCCGTTTATGTCAATAAAATAAAAAAATAGCAACTAATAAAGCAATAGTTGTCTATGTCACGCTCATAAGCGCGTCTGAGCGCGAAAGAGACAGAGATTATTTTCATAATGCGTATGCCGTGCGATGTCATACCATGGGCTTATTCACGGATGCTACACAATGCGTATGTGTAAGTATAGCGCACGCGCCAGCTTATAAAAATCCACCAGTACTATGTTTTTATAGCAGCTTCTCTCAGGTAAAAGTCCTGCGAGAAGAAATATCCTGCTGGACCTGTGTCCTATTTCGTGCGACCGTAAAAATAAACATGTCAGAATAAAATTACGTAGGGTGGATCGATTTTTATTGTAATTATTAAAAATAAATATATATTTATGCAATGGCAGGGAAACGCACTAGCCAGTGCACTAGAGGCTGACTAAATTTCCACTAGATTTTCTTTTGTAAGTAAACAAACAAACCATCACGCCGTTTCCCCGCAAGGGTAGGCAGAGAGGATAGAACGCCTCTACATTCATACATTTTCTCATTCACGCGCGCCGTTTATTCCGACTTTTAACATGTCCATCTTCAAGTATTTGTTGGATTTGGTCATGCCATGTCTGTCTTGGTCTTCCTCTATACCTGCATCCATCAACATTCACACCGTACATATTTTAGCCGTTCTTTCACTGTCCATTCGCTCTACATGTCCAAACCAGCGCAGAGCTCCTGTCTTGATTTTGTCGATAGTGCTTATCTCAGCCTCGCATAATGTACGGATCTCAACATTTGTGCATCTATCGTACATAGTTTTACCACACATTCGCCTGAGAGATCGCATTTCGACAGCATTCACCTGGGAGTAGGAATTGGGTATTTTCACAAGTCGGGAATAACGTTAAAAATATAATGTATATTAGGGCGGATTTTTATGATTCACATGATACTCCTATAACTATCAATTTATTTATTTTATTTATTTATTCACAATATATTTATTTAAACATTTATTGAGACACAAGTTCCAACTCTATGGAACCAAAGTTCTGTGTTGAGTTGGGACGAATAATACGTATCAAAATTTTAAGTTAATATCACCATATTTACTACATAAAACAAAACCATCATTAAAAAAAACATGACAAATTAAATATAAAAAAAGAACATATACAAAAATAAAATGTTTTCAAAACGAGTTTTCATGAATTATTTTCGGGTTTAAAAATGAGCACACACAAAACGACTCTCAGTTGCCTTACGTCATTTTGACGTCATGCGTTACGACCGCCGACTAAGTTTCTAATAAACATTGCGTACCAGTTTGGCGCCAAATTGTCATACGCGCCGTTTGTCCCACGGGCGCATAACATCTCGTTTTCGAGTAATTCAAAATACGCATATTTTAAACCTTTGTAGAAAATTTATCTGACGACGCACGAAAAAAAATATTAATACTATAATAATAATAATATTTTGCTTATTTAGAAATAAAAATAATTAAAAACGTGAAAATACCATAATGGCCATAGGCTTATTTCTCACCGGCCGCGATCGTTTCATCCAAACGACACAGATCGATTTATATTGTAGTTATTGTTTTTACTGATTTAGTGGGTACTCTCAGCTCTCAGGTTAAAACACTGCAAAAGAAAATCGAGTGAAGATTAGTCGTCTTCATGGTGTACCTAGCGGTTAGTGCGTTTGCATACCATTAAATAAACAATCTAATCTAGGTAAATAGGTGCGTACTACGCACTGCATAGGTTTTCACGCAGACACTGTTATCAATATTTTTTCTCTGTTTTTGATGTGTTTATTATTTTTGAGAGAAACGTTTGCGTTCTTACGATTTACCCAAATATTAAAATTTTGGAGGCGATTTTCAACGAGTTGTAAATAACTCAATATTAGAACATGTGAATAAAGTTGTGGTAGAGCGAGGTGTGAGCCTTGGACTGTTGATCCGTTAGTATATGACACTAGTCACGGGACTAAATTAAAAATTGCAATTTTTTTTAAATCTCTAGATTTGCCCTTTTTGAAAGGTGGCAGCCCTAGCCACATCACATTATTTCTTTTATGCATACCATGTTATATTTTCAAATGGTTTAACTAGGTATTGTTTTTTTTTTAAGCAGCAATTTTTATTTTTATTATCAGGAACTACCGATAGTTAGTAGTCCTTAGTCTCGGGCAATGGTTTGTGGGCATATATTTGCCTGTCATACTTACACAAGACTATTAACCCGGCTCTTGGGGGACTGAGTAACCTTCTCAGTTCTCACTGGAGTAATTCTTATTTAGAGCGGCCACGGCTGGGCACCTTTCATTTCAGTAGACCGGGGTGTTAAGGTGGTTAAGTTTGGACGAGGACCCAGTCGAGTGTGACTCAGTGCGATCCCTTGCCCTGAGATATGGGATAAGATCTCAACAGCTGTGATGGAGGAAATGAAGTGCATCAGTACGGCGGAAGGGGCACAAGTCTTCTCTCAGGCTACCCAGACATGCTTCGGGCTGCTTGGAGACAGCGACGTCGGGGCAGGACGTTGTGTTGAGAATGGCAGCAGAGGAACAATTCAACAGTGGCATCCTAAGCCCTAGTTAGCACGAATGACTATGCGCCCTATGCGGTGCCCTATGTACCACTAGGATAGAAAAAATATGAAGATTTTTAAAGATATAAATTCTTGAATTCATTTTTACACGTCCCTCCTCACCTGCTTACTATTATATCTGATGAATTTTTTGAATGGGTATTTCCACTCTCCACAAAACTAATTTGTTTTTTGTGAATGATGACAACATAGGTGTCCTTAATGTCTTAAAAATGTTTATTTTTTAAATATTTTTTTTTTTTTAGTACATTTTTGTGTAGATTCACCATGCATTGAATAGTTTGTTTTACCTGCCAACCCGAGGCAGTCGATTCCTCGCAGTGCACAAGAACTCGGCCTTTCGCAGACTTCAACTGGGCAAATATTGCGTCGGGACTTAGGCCTACACCCGAACAAGATCCAACTGACCCAGGAGCTCAAAGTTCATGACAATAGACAACGCCGTTTGTTCGCTGACTGGGCTTCGAATCATTTGGAAGACGACCCCAATTTTCGCCAAAAAATCATTTTTAGCGAAGGATGCATTTTTGGATGAATGGCTGTGTTAACAAGCAAAACAGCCATATATGGGACGACACTAACCCGCGCGAGGTTCACCAGGTGATAATGCATCATCAAAAAGTTACCGTTTGATGTGGATTTTGGGCCGACGGCGTCATTGGTCCGTACTTTTTTGAAAATGACACGGTGAGGCGGTCACCGTCAACAGCGAGCGCTACAAAACGATGATAACTAATTTCTTATGGCCCAAATTGAACCATATGGACCTAGACGACATGTGGTTCCAGCAGGATAGCGCTACGTGCCACACAGCAGACGCCACGATTGACATTCTGCATGAACGACGTAGGGTTTCTTGAAGTCACAGGTCTATGCAAATAAACCACAATCGACCGGTGGCCTAAAGGTGAACATAACACAGGCCATCGCTCAAATTCAGCCGGATCTATGCGGAAGAGTCATTGAGAATTGGACCACTTAGATCCGTGCCACCGTAAGAAGTCGAGGCGGGGATTTAAACGATGTCATATTTCACACTAAATGGCACATATGGGCCTTTTAAATAAAATAAAAAAATTTCTTAATACCCCACACACAACTTGTTTTATTTCATTTCAACATCTACCCGCCCTTATTGAAAAACCCTTTACAATAATACCTACAAGGTACACAGTTTTTGAAAAAAAATAAAAGACAGTTTGCAACTATTTTATTATCTTTGTGTTTAGTAAAGTGTAGGCGACTATGTGCCAGGATTATATCGCACCGTGAGTGTAAAACTAAAGTAAGTGCAAATGGCTCATTTTTTAAGTTTAAATGCAAAACAATCACATTTGCCACACGCTTGAAAGTGTAAAAGGGATGTAAGTTTAAACTAAAACATTTATATTATAAACGTTTGCATCATCCAAACTCTATGTCAAAATAATCCAAGTCAAATGAGACTCCCTTCCTTCATAATACAAAAGGTGTTTATTTTAATTACCAAAAACAGTGTAACAGAACATGTGGCAGGAATATATATGCATGAACGATAAAAACTTAAGGAAGCTGTAAAAAGCAGTACGGATATGCATACATGCTGGTGGATTCCATAAATGCAATGGTCGGAAAGTTTACACAGCGCCACGTTTTTGGAGCTGCTTCGGAATTGAGTACTTTTATTACTGATTCAAGATCTGCACCATCTCCTTATGAGGTAGATGTTTTGAAGCGCTCGGACATTCAAGATTGGAAATCTTTACGTTCTAACTATAATCTATCAAAGATGCCCATTAATAAGGCAGTCGGATGATATTCGGAGGTTTGCAGGAGACAGTAGACGAGGATGATTCCGCTAGAGAAAATGAATTTTTAAGTATTGATTATATTACGAAATATCCATGGACAATATGATAATTTTTAACAGTAAAGAAATAACACGTTATTAGATACAGTTTGTTTATTAACAACCATTTAATAAAATATATATATATATAAATACAGACTGGAATGCTATTTTGTTGTAGTGTGAAATAACTTTTTACACATGACTTGATAAAATAATTTCGTAAGGAATTCTGTTTTGTATTTTAATTTAAATGAAACTGGTGAGTCAAAAATCAAATACATATTACAGAATATACATTTACAGAATATAAATATGTGACACTTCACGTAACGGATTAATAATATAAATAAATAAATAATCTACATATGTATATTGTGTGACCATAAATTTTTTGTGACCAACTGTAAATATATCAAACCTTACACGATACAGATGAACTTTCTTAAATGAAATATTCTTAGATGAACGAAGAACATGAAAAGATAGTAAAAATAATTTCTCACACATAGATGCGAAATACATTCAAATATAAACACAATTCATCATTTATGTACATTAGATTAAATTTTGACTGAAATATTACAAGTTTAAGAAAGATAAATCATCATCATTAGGAAAATTCATTAACTGAAATGAAAATAAATCTGTAAATAATATGCCATGAAAAACATTAAGCGGACAATTTTATGACTCTTGATATTTCCTATCAATAATTTTACAAAACATCACATTGTATTGTTGATTACATAAACATCGTAAGCAAAAAGAAATAAAATTTGAACCTCATTTTCTTGTCACACAAGTTATCACTTGGTTTTGTTAAAATTAGAAAATCTGCAACAAAAAGACTTTTTAAAATACTATTGAATGTTACGATAATTTATTTATGATGTTAAAAGCTTTTTATTATATCTGAAGATATCAGAATATTTTTTAAAATAGTCTAATAAAATTCTTTGCACTAAAATTCAAAACAATTATCACAATAAAATAATTTTTAACCAAATTCGAGAATAAGGAAAACGTCCACATTTAGTCAGGTAATTAGGCAATAGAATCATTTTTTAATGTTTTTAAAATTGATTTCATGGAAGATCTTTGTGTATAAAATATTTTTATCCTATAGTCAAGAACGATCTACTTGGACATAATCATTAATTACCGATACAAAAAAGTTTCATGGAAATTTGTATATTAGAATATCATCGTACTTTTTAATGGAATGTCAAAAGAGGAAGATTATATTATATTACACTGTATTATAAAATCTATTAACTTGATTTGACTAATATTCACTAATTTCATATGAATAAATAAATGTAATCTCAATAAGTATTTAAATAAAATCTCATCTGAATTGGAAGTAGTTTTTTTTTTTTACTAGATAATAATTATATATAAATGCTATGTAAATATAAATTTTATATTATTCTATGTATAAAACCATATTGACCATAGAAACCGTTAGTTAGGCCACATACATTATATGCAAAAAAAAAATAAAGGTATTTAATTATATATCACAAGTAGGATTTCCTCACTGTGCACGCATTGTGAAGTGTTTTATTCTACTTTGGGTGGCTGAGGATTGCCTTGTGAATTGGCATTTATAGACTTGACTTGATCGAGATTTGGGGATGGTAAATTCTGAACCGGGGCCACAGGAATCTGACCCTGAGGTTGTTGGACCTGTCCTTGTGGCTGTCCTTGTCCATGAGTCTGCGGGACTGGACCTTGCTGTTGCTGTACTTGTCCATGAGTCTGCGGGGCCGGTCCTTGCTGTTGTTGCGCTTGTCCATGAGTCTGTTGGACTTGTCCTTGTTGTTGCTGAACTTGTCCATGAGTTTGTGGGACTTGTCCTTGCTGCTGCTGTCCTGGTCCGTAAGCCTGCGGGACTTGCCCTTGCTGTACTTGTCCATGAGCCTGCCCTGGCTGCGGCTGGCCTTGAGCTTGTTGCGGATGAAACTGTCCTTGCTGCGGATAGCCTTGCTGCGGATACCCCTGCTGGGGATGATGAACCTGCCCTTGCTGGTTGTAGTTCGGGGGAGGTTGGAATTGTCCCTGCGGAATGGCGTTGGGGTGATACTGTTGTTGGTATTGTGGGTACTGTTGTTGTTGATATCCAGCTTGAGGCTGAAAAAATGAAATGAGACATAAGTTGAAAAACCTCCTCTGACTCATATGTTTATTGTGATATGCATATTGTAAAACAATAGTTTTTTAGTGATTTATTACAACCAATATTTTTAAATTGTAAGTCAAGTACTTTATTTGTATGCCATGGTTGCAAAATGTCTCACTAATCGACCTTCAAATAGTATGACAGAGCACCTAGCGGCCGACTATGGAACCAACGAGTTAAGAGCTTCCTGCTTAAAAAATGCGAGACTGACACTTGACCGCGTGAAATATGATCAAAATTGTGAAACCCTAACTATACTCTATCCAACCATTTATTTAACTTTTGACAGCTCGATTATGTATCGATTAGGGATGTCCTAATGCGTTACCGAATCGATTTCTCATAAAAATCGACTTTATTTATGAAAAAGTTTTAATCTCAACATTTTGTAGTTTATAAACATACCCAGACGTTTAAAGCAGAGTTTATATTACGAAAGCGCTGTAATAAAACTTTTTTTTTTAAAGTCTTCATTCAATAAAAAATATTGCAAAAAATACATCATTTCTTTACAAAAGAAACTTTAAATACAGTCTCGATAAACTCCTTAATTGGAGTTTGTCATTGGGTGCAGGAGCTACAGAAAACCCAAATATGCATAGGACTATTTTATTGTCGTAATGTAAATTGAGAAATTTTGTGTCGCGACACTGTCAGTTTGTCGGCGACAATAATAAATGACAGCGACCACGGCGCCATTAAAATTCAATATATTCTGACGAACTGTCAAATTAGTTTTGGCCATAGACAATCGATAAGTAGTTTTTAATAAATATTTGATATTTTCACAATATTGAATCAGTTAGGCATTTATATTTCATGTAAATTAGTCGTATTCATTTTGAGTGAATAAAAATACTGTGGCTTTCGATAGAATTTTTTTTTTTTAATTTCTGGTTTTAATTTAATGCACATTTTACATTTTTTAACGAAAAAAATCAACTTGTATAATCCTCGTTGCATAAGTAGGCTCAATAAACATCGATATCGATAAATATCGGAGCAAAAGAACATGTCGCTTCACTATCGTAATGAAAAAAACATGAAGTATTGCATTTTTCGGTCTATGGTTGCCTGTCAATAATTACGAAACTTTATAGGCGCCCATGTGTCAAAAGTTAAATAAACGCTTGGAAATACTGTAGCAAAGCGGATTGTTAATTTTAGTGATCCATTTTTTCCCAAACATATACATTTTAAAATTTTCAATCATTATTCATAATGATTTACTATAATACCATATTATTTAACTGAAGGTTGATGCAGAAGGCAGTCGACATATAAAATAATATACAAATCTTGACCAATGAAATATATTATCTCCATGTGAAAATAAACTTTACCCTCAAGACTAGAATGCGTCTAATGTACAAAGAATAGTGTGTGCAATAAATAGAGTGGTTTTATGAATGTATGAATCAAATATTTGCTTTACGAAACATGACAGAAAAATTTCTTGTTAAAAACCAAAAGCTTTTCTGCGCATTTGTCAATCTGCAAAAAGCACTTGATAGAGATTAGACAGAGATAAAGTATGGAAGGTGTTATCAGAGTATGTAGTGAGCGGAAATCTGACACGGGCTATTGCTTCTCTGTATAAAAACAGCACAGCATGTGTTAGGGTAAATGGATCATACACATCGTGATTTGACATTCCTAAAGAAGTCAAAAGGGGATGCATGATATCACCATGGCTGTTCAACGTATATATCGATAACTATATGAAAGAACTAAAAGGTTTAAGAATGGGAGCAAAAATGATTTAATGATCAAACTGTCAATTGTCTTTCATATGCCGATGATGCCATGCTTCTTGATAACAGCAAAGAGGACCTACGATTCTCGGTAACAAAAGTTTACGATTTCTGCAAAGCAGAGGAAGCAATTTGCTGATGAATGTCGATAAATCGAATGTGACAGTTTTTGAAATAAATTAAATTATGACTAAATGTGATTTCACTGTGAATGAGTAGAGGAATTTGTTTACCTGGGAAGTATGTTTACTAGGCATGGAATGATTGAGAAAGATATCGAAAGGAGGGTGATTGACAAGAGCATTTAAATAAATCTTGAAGAATAAATGTTTGTCGCAGGAGGCAAAATTAGCGATTCACAATAGTTCTGGTGGCGATCATATGTTTGGAAGAGAAGTATGAAATCGGAAAAATAGGGCCGAATGCTGTCAAAATGCAATCTCTCAGGTAATTTTTCAGTAAAACTATGTACGATAGGAGCACAAATGTCGAGATCCGCACATTATGTAATGCTGAGATTAGAACTATTGACAAAATTAAAAAAGCAGTTCTGCATTTTGGTTTGGACATGTAGAGCGAATGGACAGCGAGAAACGGCTAAAAATATATACAATGCAAATGTTGGTAATGATGATTTATGACCAAATCCAACAAATACTCGAAGATAGACTTGCCCAAAGACGGAACAAACGGTGCGCGTGCATGAGAAGATGTAAGAATGCAGAGGAACCGAGGTCTGTATGGAAAGACAGTGATATGATGTTCTATGCTCTCTGCCTACGGGCGGGATGGTTTGTTGTGTTGATGTAGAAATTAAAATAAAGTAGTTTTTTATTGTGAAAATACTTACATGGTAGGGTTGGCCTTGATATTGAGGGGGCGGAATCTAAAATAAATGATCATATATACATTGTTAGTATTCATTTAGATTAATTTTATAAAGTGAAACATCTTTATAATCTAGTAAGCAGTCAATTTTTAGTGATAGAAATTAAAATATGTAAATTTAGTATTGAATAGATAATATTCAGTGAACGTTATCACACTTTTTAAAAATTATTTTTGTTTTCAGACCACTATTATTAAACAAACATATTACAGCAGAGATGGAGAACATATGAGAGAGGGGAATATGGGAGTCTAGGCAATTACAGGGCATATGACCTATCATTAGCTGGTTTATTGGTCACTTTACACATCGTGTAACATTTACCATTCTGCCTATGTTTGAACATTCATCAACAGTTGGAAGAATTTAAGAAATATTGATATTCGTACATAGGCGGAATGGTGAATGTTACACACTGATGGCCACTAAAACCAGTTAATGACAAGGCATAAGCTCTGTAATTGCCTAGAATTACGTATTTCCTTCTCTAAAATGTTCTTCATCTCAGTTCTTATATTATAATCTTAATAAATCTCTAAGGGGTTAATTCCATTCCCTGTCTACAAGAATTTGGACTAATTAAAAATACTGATTATTAAACAATATTTTGAGTATGGCGAGACCTTTGTAGAAAAGTACTGGATTTTAAACCTAGAATTTTATCTTAACAGATAGATATTTTAATAGACAATAAAATGATTAATGATTAGGCCGAATGATAGATAGCATACAATATATAGAAAAAATGAAATAAGCCATACAATATGTAAAGTTATCAATTAAACCGGTCAATGTTAGGTCACATGTATTGTTAACCTTTTCTGTGCCGCTAGATATTGCTATAACAATTCCCCGAAGAAAAATTAGAATAATTTGTCATTATTTTATGTACTTTAATTTTACAATAATAAATAAATATTATGACAAATATGGGAAATTATGTTCATACAATAAATGTGACATTCAAACTTACTAAGCCTTGTTGAACCATGCGTTGAAGATCCTCTAGACGTTTCTTTTCAAAATCATGGTACTCTTCAGGCGTGTAAAGTTGCTGCTCATCCAAACCCTTCCATCCTTCATCCTTTTCAAATTCAGTTTTACGCGTTTCAGTCAAAAATTCTTCATAGCTGATGAATCCATCCCTGTTGGTATCAGATTCCCTGAATACGTGTTCTCTCATTCTTTCCATTTCTTCTTGTCGCTCGCGGATATCATCTTCGGGGAGACCGCTGTTGTACAGTTTATCTAATTCCTTGACGAAAAGTGCCTTTACTTCAACTTGATCCCATACGCCATTTCCATCCACATCTGGAAATATTGTACAAATATTAGGAGTTCATCAGATGCACCAAATATATTACAAAAAAGCATTAGGTATTTTTTTTAAATTAATCATCGGTGTTAAAAAAATATCTAAATTATTAACTAAAATAGCAAATTGTCTACAAAAATCAATGCATTCCACCTATTTGTATTCTATTAGTTTGGTATGACTTAATGTTTGGGAAATTAAATACATTTACAATATGGTAATAAATAATTGTGTAAATTTTTTATGTAAAGCGCAAAGCTTTCTATTAAAAAAATATTTTCACACTTTATTTGCGTGGGGCACTCCTGTTGCTTAATCTAATTTATGCACACACAACATTAATGAAGAAATCATCAGTGATGTTCAGAAGAATATTCCCTAATATAAATAAACACCTAATTTAACAGATTAATTGGGTTGTGGTCCTGTGGCTAGTGTCTCGGACTCCCGGACCAAAGGTCTGCGGTTCGAATCCCACTCTACCCCAACTTGATTCCATTTTATAATAGTGAGTTATTATTTACAACTCGTTAAAAATGGCCGTAAAAATTAAATATTTGGGTAAATCATAAGAACGCAAATATTTCTTTTTTATTTTTTAAAATAAAAAAATACAAATCTGTCACGCCATGGCTGCTATTATGGCTGGCATGCAATATTTATACCACAAGTAGATACATCTCATATTCATATCTTATCTGAGGAGCCGTGCGATGGTACCAAGGTTCAAAATTTCCTTACTGCTATGACTGGCATCCAACGTTTTTTTAAATTGGGAATGAAAATTTTCAAAATTTTAATGTGATATTTTATGAAACAATAGAAGCCACATAGTATGACAGGAAAAATTATTTCATTTATTTTACGAATCATCATCATTCCCCGTGTTGCATTTAAAACATTTACTCGTTAAAATTATGTTTTACGCAAGTTTGTATTCTGAAAAAAAATATATATTACGATTACAACCGTACGCTGGCCTACGCAAGTGTGATATGTGGTTTGTTATTGAATCCATCAGGACAGGGCTGTTCGCAAGAAGATTTGAAACTGCCAGTGATTTAGTCCAAATTAGGGCTTATCTTTAAAGCTTTGTCTGATAATAAACTATGGACAGATGTGAGAAGATCAAAGATTTTTAACAAATAAGTTTGACTATTTCCGAGAATATTTTTATATGGAGAGAAATTTATGACACGTATATGAGCGGCCTGGGTATAGGACAAGGACTCACGGGTGAGTCATCAGCGTCCAACGGGTTAAAGTTAAAATAAACATTAGGTTACTTTCAAACAACTTTTAAGAATATATAACCGTTTAGCCAATTAATTATAAAAATACTATAACTTTGACATTCACATGCATAAAATATTATGTGTTATACTAATACAACTACTAAGAAAAAAAACTGCAGCTGGAATAGTCTAGTTCTAAGCACTCACAAGATTTACTCAGTAACATGTTTGTTAACAATTAATACAAATGTCTTTCTAAATTAGTAAAGTAAGAAATTGTGCAAGTGTGGCCTTTAGTTCAAAACTTCACATGGTCGTATTGACTAATGCACTCTAAAAACTGAAAATAGTTACCGTGAAATTGGAAAAATGCGCGAAGATTTAAGTCCTGTGAATCCATGTGGTCCTGATTTTTCCACACTTCTAGCAAATGGTTCCGACTCCCGGGATGATGAAGCTTTGGAAGTAAGGAATTAATTAAGACAACGTCGAAATTAAGTGACAGCACTCACCATGAAGCATGAAAAATGTCTTAGGATCAAACACTTGGCTGTCCATGTGATCTTGTTTCTCCCAAACCTCCTCTAACTGCTGGCGGCTGCCCGGATGGTGTAGCTGTATGATGTGGGATTCATATTTTAACTTATATTTCGATAGCTCAGTATTAAACAGCAACAAGTTATAAAATTACAAATGAAAAAATTGGTAACTAATGAGTTGCGAAAATGAGTTATTTGTTGTTTTATAATGATTATTTAAGACTAGAAATTATTAAGAATAGAATAAAAAAACTTTTGTCATATTGATTATTCAAATATAAGAATTTTAGAGTTGTTTCAATTTAGTACTGGGCAATCGATAAAAAAAACAGCTTCAATCTCGTACATCATGTGAAATAATAAATGCATACATATTTAAAGTTTGTGTAATATGTATTATATTGTGATGAAGGAATCAATGTAATGTCAAGCAGAAGGTATGTGTTCTAATAATGCCTAACAAAGTATTTTTTTCAGAGTTCATTTTATCAATAATTGCAGACAAACAGTGGATTAACCTTCGTTTAAATAAGCCAGAGATACGGAGCCTTACTCATAAACTTGGCATAAAGTTGCACATAAGTATAGTGGTATAATTCGGATGGGAATACCATCCTTATTATAGTGGTAGAATAAGGACGGTATTCCCACCCGAATTATATCACTATACTTAGGTGTAACTTTATGCCAAGTTTATGAATAAGGCCCAAGGTTAAATAGATTTGCTCCATTTGTAATTAAAATCATAAAATAAATTGTAAAACAGCTAACGCATTTTTAAAAGGTTAAATAGCTAGAATAACTTACCGGTTCGTGTTTCTTATGCTTTTCTTCCATGTCATGTATCTCTTTTTCATACTCCTTTTTATGAGTTTCATCTAAGGTTTGCATTTTTTGTTGTTTATCAAATTCTTTCTGCATTTCATATTCCTGAAATAATTTAAAGATAGCACAAATGGTTTCTAATGTTATGAGTAGTGATAGAGCGACGCATTTTGTTGCAAAAAAAAAATCTCCCAGTTTTAAGTATAAAATTTGTCTATTTTAGTCAAACATTTTTTGGAAACTAGAACTTAGAATAAAAGCACACAAAATGTTTTAGTTTTTATCTTGGTAACATTTGTCCCTCGCACCAGTATACAAGCTAACTAGATTATTCTTTTTTTAAAAGTTTTTTCTTACAATTAGCAAAATTGATCATGTGATTATAATCACAAAAAAACTGCAGAAAAATAATAATTGACAAGTGTACAAAATGGTGTTGAATTTCAAACAATTTCATATATTTGTGATTACATCATTCTTTGTAGTCAGTTCCACATAGATCAGTCAAATATTTCAAGGTTGAAACGTTAAGTATTTTAACATTTCTAATATTTTATCGTAGCTGATTTTAATAACCAATGTGAAACCAGTCAATGATTATGCATTAAACAATTATAAACTCTTTAAAAAATTTTACCTTAAATTCACTTCTTCGTTTCTTATCTGCTTCCATCAAATCTTCGGTAGCTTTCATAATCAATTTCTTCAAATCTTCAATTTCGAAAGTGTGAGGATTGTTATGATCCAGATGTTCTAGTTGCACGCTGACTTTAGCATGATCCGTGTCCAGATCATTTTGCAGTTCAAATTGCTTAGTTGCCAAATGCCTCAGTCTCTCCAACTCCTGACGCTTCAACTCGTCCAGTTTGGTACGAACATTGTGATTCACAAAGTCCAACTCGTGGGCAATTTTTCCAGACTGAAAATAAAAAGCTATTTAAATTGTTCCTTTTTTGTTTCGTATCCAATATTTTTAACATTTCTGCAAACTCTTTTTTCCACTTTCATGACCATTTCATGTGTTGTGATGTCGTTTAGCCTTCCTGACCGCTCGTCTTCGAGTACTCTACCTTGCTAAAATAACTGGTTCCACTTATACACCATTGTTTTACCAGGGCAAGTATCGCCATAAAACTCTATTTCACTTTAAATGTTTCAAATTCACGGAACTCAATATTTGACATTTCAAAAAAATTACTGTGTATTTGGTTACTTCTGAACACAATGAGGAACTTCAGCCCTACGGGAAATTGGATACAAAAAATGTTTTCTTGCGTGCGGTAAAAATTAGAGCATTAAATCGAACCGCAAAGTTTCTTGAAAATGGACGAAAAAAAAAAAAATTTAAATAAAAACACACTACTTTCAACAACGTCACTGGTTCATATGAACCAACCAATGATATGAGAGCTTTGAAGAATACCCGGTTTGCTTGCCGTAAACGAACTAATCAGGAGAACTGACAGAGAAGAACCTCTGGCGTCACACGCAGAGTTATTTCAGAAATACAAAACTTTAAAAATCATAGCACTGATAATGTGATATATAAAAATATTATTTAAAAAATTTGGCTTTGTTTAATAGTCTATTAACAAATAAAAATATTTTTTTAAAAACACAGAACTTCCTCGTTGAGTGAAATTTTTGACTTAAACCTAAAAATAAAAAAGGGATGACAGGTAGAAAAAGAAAAAAATCTTCTGTCTTTCTCTGACTCATTCTGCAAATATAAAAATCACTCCTTGTACATTACACAAACATAAATGTATACATATAATAATATTATCACAAAACAAGAGTACTGTGCGGGTATTGAGCTGAGGAACAAGCCGCTGTTACAGGAGGCAGTTCCATGTAAAACACTAGGTACTCAAAGATAACAGATCACTGAAATTTAATTTGTTTGCAAACACTTATTATTTTATTGGAATTAAATCAATTCCATTACCTATGTCTTATTTTTACTATTATTGTTGATTGGTAGAGTTTGTAATTTGATAGTAAATTTGCTTATTATTAATTATATTACAGTTAAGTAGTTAATTTCAAATAAATGAAATAAGTAAATTATTTCAATTTGTGATAAAATACTAAACATTATGACCTTTAACCAATGTTTTTGTAAAGAAATGAAATTTCCATATTTTATATTCTTGTGTATGCATTTATAACATAAAAAATAATCTCAGTTCAAGGTTTTAATTTTTTATGTCTATGAAGTTTGCTTTATCAATTAATGTGTAATTTACAATGTAAGTGTCCATAATCGGTATTATTAAAGCGTATAACATGTCTGGTTATATTTCAAATACAGGGTGGCCAGAGAAGTGACATCCAAAGGAAAAATGTATGTTCCGCGATATTGCATAGTTTTTGAGTCTAGCGCAGTTTTTAAAGTTATCTAAAAACAAATAAATTGCCTTTTTAAATTTTTAATTTAAAGTTGAAAATTCAAGTCTGACTCGCTCAAATGTAAATTCTAAATTTTGGGTCAAAACTTTTGTAGCTTTTTTTCATGTTATGAAGCTGATTATTTTATGCATAAAAGTACAATTCAAATAAAATGAGATACAAAAAAATCCCAAAAAAACTTTCCACAAAAAAAAAAAACAGATCCGGTTGAAAATTAAAAAAAAACCCATTAAAAAAATTATCACTTGAAAACTAGGCAATATCACGGAACATACATGGGGGTGATTCGGATACCCCTCAATATGAGGCGCCTACATTTTTCCTTTGAACGCCACTTCTCCAGGAATCCTGTATTGATTCAGTTCATACATTACAAACAGTACAAGAACTAGGAAATCAAAGAAATACAATATTGTTGGTTACATGGGTTGACAAGCACTGTCTTAACAGATTGGGAGAAGGTGGAGTTATTGTTTCACGACACGGGGTTGATTTATGGTTCTGGGTGGCCAACACACATAATGCTTCGGACAGCCGAACAATCTCTTCCTCGTAACTGATGTCTCGCACCGTATTCGGAAGTTAGCGAAAGGGCCTAACTGCTAGCATTTTTACTTCACTGAGTAGGTACCAGGGATCAATTACCGGGATTCGAGTAATCAGATTATATGTCTGGCCATCGTACCCGGTTGAATCAAATGAGATAAGCGACTAGGTGGCGGGGGCTGATCAGTATAACACGATCTTACAGGGCGAGAGTCAAGGCGCTCCCTAGTATCAGAAAGTTCCAAACAAGGAAAGCGAAATGATTAAGCTAGGGGTGTCCTGAGTAGGTGTCTTTACCAGAGAGAACCAAGAAGATAGGTAAGCAAAATGGTAGAAGAGGACCCGGATTACTCTAGATTTCTGGAGCTAGGAATTAAGGGGGTGACAAATTAAGGGGTCTCGCGGGGCATGGAGTAAGCGCGGGTGGCTGAAGGGATGTCGCGTTAGATTCTGCGAGAGTATACGAACCTACTACACATGTAAGAGGAGTCATGAATACGTAACTATGTTGTAAGAGTAGGATAGCAACATGCGAAAAAATGTATTGGGATTAAAGCGGGTGCTATAAGCGTTTATGGGAATACTGTTTATTGAGGCGGAATTGTTAAGATTTTTTTTAAATTGCCTTTTGTATAGAAAAATTATTGATTTTTTTTGTAGAAAAATTATATATTGAATGAATCAAAAATTTGTCCCGTACACAGCTTTTCTTTTTTGATGGTAGTTAATTGACAATAAAAGTTGAGTTGACAAATTCTATGAAGACATTATTCACTGTCTTTTTTCAATTGCAAAAATATATCCAAATTTCTTTAAAAAAATAGTAATCAGTTGGAACAAGGTCCGGCGATTATGGTGGGTGACAGTCTCCAGCTTCAGCCCTTGCAGTTTAGAGACTGTTTGCCGTGAAGTGTGCGGCTGGGCGTGCAGAAGTAGCTTTAACAGATTGATTAGCTTCGGTTAATTTACTACGAGCTTCTCTATCATTGTCTGCAATTCTTGACAATATACATCTGCAGTTATAGCTGAGCCAGCTTTTATGAAGCTGTAGTGGATAATGCCAAAATAAAACCATACCGTTACCATAAGTTTCTAGCTTAGAGTTTTTCATTCTACCGTTCTTTCAAATGATCTTTTGAATGGGGCATTATTTGGCTGAAGCTTTATTATACAGCTATTGCGATAAACGATTACGATTGTCATATAAGATGTATTTCTCATCACAAGTAACGATCAGACTCAGAATTCCCTTGTCATTGCGTTGGCTGAACAAAGCGATGAAGGCAACAACCATAGCTTGCCGCTGGCGTTTTCTCACTTCTCAAGCCTTGTAAAAAAATCCATTTGTATATAAGAAAGCTCGCTGCCCGAGGCCACGATTGCTTACAGTATCCCAAAAGTGATAACGAATTCGCGATTCGAAAGCTTGTTTAAGTGCAATCTTGGGAGTTTATGCATCATCACTGTGGATGAAATTTGGATCCACCATTTCAATCCAGAGCCAAACCAACAAGCGAAAGAATGAATTGAAGACGGTGGTTGTGCACTGATGCGACCAAAGACGCAAACAATTGCTGGAAAGGTAATGGCCAATGTATTTTGGGATTCTAATGGCATCATCCTTATCAATTACTTGCAGAAAGGAAAAACAATAACTGGCAAGTATTAGGTGTCATTATTGGATCGAATGATGGTAAAAATCATCGAAGTCAGGCCTCATTTGCAACACAAAAAAATCATCTTTCATTTAGATAATGCCCCTGCTCATTTAACCAGGAAAGCAATGATTAAATTAAATGAAAAGTTTCTTCAAATTGCTTCCTCATCCACCCTATTCTCTGGATTTGGTCCCATGCCACTTCTGTTTGTTCCCAAATTTAAAAATATGGCTTCGAGGAAAGCGATTTGCATTGAATGAGGATGTTTGGTTGGAAACTGAGGACTATTTTGCAGAGTTTTCGGAATTGAGGTTCGGATTCGGAAGTGGAAGGATTAAAAAAGGTGATCAATCACAGGAATCATCGTATCGAGCTAAAACGAAACTATTGAACAATAAAATTATAGTAATTTCATTGTTAGGCTCACTAATTATTAGCCCACCTAGCATACTTGATATAACTTCTGTTGATTATCATAATAAAAAAAAACTGTATTATTTCTTACCAGAATATCAGATTCTTCGGCTTTCTGTAGTTTGTCTCTAAACTCTGAATCAGTTTCCAAGGCTTCTACAACTTGTGCCAAATACCTGTGGTACTCTACATACTGCAATACAAAACATAAATAATTTATTAAAATACAAAAGTTGATATTTGATTGTGATAGTTAAATGCTTCGTTAGAATAAAAACAAAGAAACATTATTTCAAAATTACATCCTGGACTTACATTGTGCTTCATACATAAATATTAGGTTATATTATTGTTATACACAAGACTTTATTCCATAAATTTCATTTTACATATTAATAAAAAACAACACGTGTATGTGTGCCTGTCAATGCCTTTAACGGAATGCACAACTAAATAACATTGCATGGAGTTCATATACATGAAAAATATTTCTTACATTATCGAATCCTTCTCGTTCCTCTTCTGGCTTTTTTGTTGTCACAGGAGGTGCTGTCACGTGATGAATGATGCATCCAGCAAACACCAATAAGATAAACAATTTCATCTTCTACCTGCAATGAAATATACTCACTCAAAATACTATTCACAACCGAACTGAACAATTGTGGAATGAATTGTAAATAAGATTAAAGTACATTAAAACACAAATAAACACAGAGTTTTTAAGCCCAATCATAAAACAAACGCAAAATGACACGCATTTATATGTATATAAATATTATAGTTGGCCTATTCAAGATAATGGTGTTTCGCACAAATACCTGTAAAAGATTTAGAAAATAAACAAAATTTAAATGTCATGAAATTCTATAATAATGCAGGGTTAAAAATAGCATCAATTCATTAATAGGGTCTGCAAATTATTAATAGAGGATATTTATTTGATGCACTTGGGGTACAAACGATTTATAACCACTAAACAAAGAATAACATTGGAATCTCTGATACAAAGGGAGTTTATTATCCTAAGTAAAATTAATTTACTTTGACCTCTCGATGGTCAATTTTTCCTGACGAAATGTCAATATGGAGACATAAATTTATTTTTTTAAAATTATGTATAAAAAATTATGATGTCTAAAAACATAAGGCTGTAAGAAAAATATTTAACTGTTATTGAAACAAAATCAAATATATACTTCCGAATAAGTAAATAATTATCTAAATATTAGACTCAATGAGAAGAAAACTCTTTAAGTAAGAGATGGATAGATGGAAACATTTTGTTGATTTAATATATTATTATTAGTTGCGTTGATACAAGAAAAAGTGCTTTTATAAACTATCTCCTATCTATGTAATAATCTTAAATTGGCAGTTCACAACGGAGTCCTGGTCCCATCCCTGATGTATGGGAGCGAAGTATGGACTTGGAAAAACAGGGATGAAAGTAGGCTGAATGCTGTCGAAATGCGATCTCTCAGGCGAATGAGTGGTAAAACTATGTACGATAGATGCACAAATGTTGAGATCCGTACATTATGTAAGGCTGAGACAAGCATTATCGACAAAATCAAGAAAGGAGCTCTGCGCTGGTTTGGACATGTAGAACGAATGGACAGCGAGAGAACGACTAAGAATATTTACAATGCGAATGTTGATGGGTGCAGAAATAGAGGAAGACCGAGAAAGACATGGCATGACCAAATCCAACAAATACTTAAAGATGGACATGTCAAAAGTCGGAATAATCGGCGCGCGTGCATGAGAAGATGTATGAATGTAGAGGAAGCGAGATCTGTATGCAAAGATAGAGTGTTGTGGCGTTCTATCCTCTCTGCCTACCCTTACGGGGAAACGGCGTGATGGTTTGTGTTTTGTTTTTGTTTGTTTTGTTAAATTTAAGCTTGATAGGTTTTCGCAGAAAACTATTATTTTTAATGAACTTTAGAACTTTTAATATTATAACACTTTTTTCAATTAATATTTACAGTAAGAATATTAATACTTATGTCACTGACAAATAATATGTATTTTTTAAATATATCGTGGTTATACAAGTAAAAGTGACCATTTGCAAAAATGACGAAATTGAGATTATTGACTTTTTGACATCGTATTAGCATAATGCTTGACTGGTAAAAATGCCAAGTCGATCCGACACTCTAAAAAGAAATTAATTTGTAAAATATGTGACTATTTGATAGAAGCTCACAGATTTTTGAAAAGTAAAACTGACCAACATACATAGTCACTTTTATTAGTAAATTTAGGATCTAAAGAATTGACTAAGTAACAGTTAGTCAATTTTACTTGTAGGGGATGTCACCAGTGAAGAGAGTTAGTAGTCAGTGGTTAGTAAGTTAGTATATGTTTTGTATTTCACAGATAGTTTTTTTTTTATAAAAAGTTCATTAATAAAATTTATTCTTTAGATTATTACGTAACACTTCTTAATTATTTGTTTATTTTCATTTATTTTGTATTTCTGTGTTTATTTAACCTTTATAAATATAAAAAAATGGATTATTGAAATAAAAAATCCCAAAAACATAATTTATGAATATAAAATAAAATACTACCTCCCTAATGAACGAAACAAAAATTATTATCTGCCAAATTTCATGACAAATTTTACAGGTAAAATTGAAGAAGTTTTTCAATTTATTTTTTTTATATAAAAGTGTAAATAAATGTTTTTTTGATATGCTTATACTTTACATTAAAGTTGAAAGTACCGTACATATAATGTAAAATTACCAACCACCTACTTGAAAAATCTGATCTTTGAGAAGCAATTGAACTCTAGAAAACACTATAATGGCTCCCCTGAACATTATTGATTTTGTCACTTGGTCAATTTCTCTTGTATGCCCACGATATGTTTAGCTACACAGTATTTATTTATGTTTAAATGTATTTAATTGAAGATAATATTCAAACAAATATTGCGCCCTTGAGGTGATTTTCACAAAAACGGCGCTATATAAATTATCCAAATATATATATATTAATATAATTTCCTAAATGTATTATTGATTGTCTAAAACCTTTAACAATTCAAAACTCAATCTTGAAAAGAGCACCTATTAATAATTATGTTTTAATGTTCATAAGACAGACACGTTCATAAGGTTTGTTAAAACAGATATCTAATTTGCATATTGATTAAAAACAAATAACACTTCAGTATTAAATTTACATATTTTCCTCATGACATGTCATTTTTCAAAAGAACCACGTAATGGCAAAGAGCTTAATTGTATTGGTGAATAAAAATATGACGATAACAAAAAAATATTTGAAAAAGTTTTAAAAGGAATATTAATTTTAAGTGTATTTTTTGTATTGTTTTACATTAATAACTAATTACAATAATTAAAAACGAATAAATAAAGAGTAAGTAGGGGGAAAAAAGCTCCAGAATAATCCTAAGTATACAACATGTCCGTGGGACAAGTGACCGGCCGTTGATATTTAAAAGTACATATTTGCAAAATTATTGCCAAAAATCTATAAATGGGAGGTCCATCTCTGGCATTAATAAAAAATAAATCATTTTAGTCACTGTCTTTTACACGTTTTTAAGAAATCTTTAGATTTTAGTAAAATATTATTTTGATAAAATCACATTTACTTAATTGTCATTTAAACAATTAAAAACAAAAACATGTACATGTATTTTCTTTGAGTTTACATTAATATCAATTTGATTAGAAAAATGTCTAATTAAGAACACAATCATTTTATAAAATTATAATTCTACTGGACACTAAGACAATGCATTTATCTATCTTTCCAAGATTCCAAGAGATATGACCCCAAAATGGTTCTTAATACGGTGTATAATTAAGTAAAAAAGTATGTTAACAAACGCGTTGCGACAAGTGCCGAAAGCACACGCCCGGCTCGATTGTGGATGGCTGGAACGCCTGGAACACCCCTCCCACGCGTATAGTCCGTTCAAATTTCCGTTATAAAAGTTGCAGAAACAGAAGCGGATGTGAAAAACGTGCAAAACTTCTGCAGTTGCGGAAGCAGAAGTCTGTTGCATCACTACTTAAGACACTTTTTTTTTTAAAATCCTGTGGAATTTGCTGTCAAACTTAACAAATATTAATTACTCATATTTTGTTGGTTCTAATAGAAGTTTAAGATTGCTATTTCACATTTAAAAGAAGAAAAAAAAACACCCAACCGCATTCGATAAGATATGAGAGGATTTTGTTTGTTTAGCTAACACAGTTTATCATATTATCAAAGCTAACACAATGTTTTATCCTGTACTTTTTTTTCTTTTGTTTACTTTAGGAAATACTTTTTATTTTTTAGATATTTGACTTTATTATTATGTACATATTTTTCATTTCTTATCTTTTACATTTGTTATATATAACATTATTTAAATTATTTTATCAAGTGTAAACATTTTTTTTGGTGAGTGCATGGGTGTCCAATATACAAAGAGCATAGAATTAAGAATAGCCACAAAGAGATTGTCAATATTTGTGTACATACTGTTTGTTTACCCAATAAAATAAATAAATAAATTTTTGATACATAGTGTATGGCTATACTTATATTTTTTATAGTGAAGTGGAAAATAAAATAAATTAAACTAATTTAAAATGACATTTCTACTTTTCATTTTGTTCATTTTATGAATAAATATTTTTGAGCAGTCTTAGTAATTCAAAGTAGGAATTAAATTAACAAGATTCCGAGAAAACAGAATTTTGTTATTTTTAAATTTTCTCAAGAGGAATGGAATATAAATCAAAATTTAACAATTTCTATACTTACAGCACAAAAACACTTAACTGATGAACTGATGAAAGCAATTGACTGAGTAAACAAAACATATGGAATTTTGCAGATGTCTGTAGGCGCATACCCATCAGTGAAACGACAAAAAGTGGATTGAAATAATAGTATAAGAGCAGCCCTGAACTTAACAAGACTCCTACAAGGTTACAAATCAGTAATCAATTTTCGTTAAAAACAATATGGTTGGGGGATGGGCATAAGTAACCTTACCATTATTCATCAAAGTCGGTTATATTAATTGTATTTTATGAAATTAGTATTTTAGACACGTCAGAAATTAACCTCGCTATTTTTAGTGAGGCCATCCGAAATTAATATTCGTATGTAATGCATCATTTACATAAGGTTGTGTGTATAACTTACAAAATAAGAGCTTCTCTTGTACAAACGTCACACCCGGGAATGCAAACTCAAGTTCGAGGAATAAACAACAACGCTTATATTAAAACAAATATTGATGTACAAAAAGCATCGACTACATAAATTGCAATATTTTAACAGCAAAACAATGGAGAGTGTAAATGTATTAATATTCTGATGAAACGCAAGGCAACAAATTGCAGGTGTGGCGAAGTTTATTTTCCTGGACGCGATCAACAATATCAATATTTATTAATCCAAAAAATATATATTTTATTCAATAAGTATGATAATTATTAAGATGTGCAAACCTAAATTTATTTATCTTATTCACAACACTTGTACACTAAACTAAAACCTACAACAGATAATTCGTGAAAAGAATGACGATGACAGACACAGAGATTATAAACCATAAAACCACAGACTATAAATGACAGAAACCATAGACTATTTCATTTAATTTTCAATTAATGTTGCCCGCTAAAACTTGGTTTAATTTTTTTCTCCTCCTTCCACAATGAATGTTTTTCGTTTTAGCTTTGATTGTGACGCGCAAAACATAGAGAGTGAGGTGTGGGGAGTGGCGTAAGACGCTCAGCGGGCTTGATTATGTTTAATTTAGTAGGCATGGATTCAGTGGCGTCTTTGATACCAAATTTTTAGTAAAGCTCAGATTAAGAGATAATATATAGTGTGAGTTTACAATTTTCCAATCGTACTATAGTCTTCTATCCATACCTACCGAGAAATAATATTTCGGCAATTTGTTCAGCTCGTGAAACGTGAAAAATCCCTTTAAGGGCACTGGTATTCAAAAACAAACAAACAAACAACAAACAAACCATCACGCCGTTTCCCCGTAGGGGTAGGCAGAGAGGATAGAACACCATATCACTCAATATTGGCATACAAATCTCGCTTCCTCTACATTCATACATCTTCTCATGCACGCACGTTGATTATTCCTACTTTTGACACGTCCATCTTCAAGTATTTGATGGACTTGCTTGTGCCATGTCTTTCTCAGCCTTCCTCGTTTTCTGCATCCATCAACATTCGCATCGTAGATCCTTTTAGCCGTTCTTTCGTTGTCCATTCGCTCTACATGTCCAAACCAACGCAGCACCCCTTTCTTGATTCTGTCGATAATGAATATCTCAGCCTTACACAGTTCACGGATCTCGACATTTGTGCACCTATCATACATCATTTTGCCACACATTCACCTGAGGGATCGCATTTCGACAGCATTTAACCTATTTTCATCATTATTTTTCCAATTCCATACTTCACTCCCATACATTAGAGTTGGCACTAGAACTCCGTTGTGAACTGCTAGTTTAGCCTCCTGCAATAAACATTTGTTTGCCAAAGTAAATTTCAGTGCACCGTTCACCCTGTTCCCGGCACTCACCCTCCATTCAATATCTTTCTCGGTCTTTCCATCCCTAGTAAACACTCTTCCCAGATACACAAATTATTCAACCTGATTCAGAAAATCCCCGTTGACACTGATCTCACATTTAGTTATATTTTCATCCCTCTTAAAAACCATCACTTTCGATTTGTCAACATTCATAAGAAAATCGCTTTTATAAGTAATTACATGTCATATTAATGACAAAAATATTTAATTTTAATAAAATAAACTTGAAATGTCTGTCTTCCCATTCCTTTCTATATTTTAGGGAGTAAAATTTCTTTATCACAAGTGATTCCATTTTTACTTTAACTTTTGACAGCTTGCTTAAAAGTCGCTAAAAAAGTCGTTTCCAATGTCAAAATGTTTTCAATTTATTTTCAATTTATTTATTTTTTTCAATTTATTTATTTTAAATATAACATATACATTACAAAAATATATTCAATACGTACATATTATAAAAAAGGAAAAAAAATACACGAAAGAGACTCATGTCAAAGGAGTCGAAGAATCCTGCTCCGGAAAACCCCTTCGGATACATGGAACAGATCAATATCCAGAGCGATGTTGTTCAACATAGCGGTAGCTCTTCCAACAGGCATAACCATAGGCAGGTTGGTCCTGAATATCGGAATATGAAACAATCTATGCTGACGCTGTCTTAGGTAATTATCAGGAACATACAAACCAATGCTCATCATAATTTCAGAATTATCGATCATACCGCGCAACAATCGATAAAAATGTGTGGTCAAATACACATTCCTTCTAGTCTCTAAACTGTTGTAGCCAAGCATACCCTGGAGAAACTCGGTCGGGTAGAGCCAAGGATAATACCCGCACTCTCTCATGTAGAGATATCTCAGAAACTTCTTTTGGATTTTCTCTATCATAAGAGAGTACTTCAGTTCATGTGGCCCCCAAATCATCGAGCCACTCTCGAGTCTACTTCGCACCAAGGAGTTGTAAAGAGTTCTCAGTACGCGGGTATTTTCGAAAACCCTGGCAGTACGCAGAACAAATCCTAACATCTTCAATGCATCACCACTGATTGTCTCTATGTGTTCATGAAATGTCAGAGTGCTTACAAATCTAACGCCCAGATCCTTAACATTCGATGTTCGTATCAGATTCTGGTCATTCATTTTGTAGCGAAAAAAAAGAGTTTTTTGGGCCCTAGTGAAGGACGTGACCGAACACTTGGAAACATTAAACCCAAGTTTGTTTCGCCTTCCCCATTCAGATATATTAGATATATCCGCTTGGAGAAGACGAAAATCGTCAGAAGTGGTCACCTTTAAAAACAGTTTTAAGTCATCCGCAAACAACAGAAAACGCGAGTTCAAAATTACATTTTTAATATTATTAATGAAAATTGAGAACAACAATGGACCCAGGTTAGAGCCTTGCGGGACACCCGAGAAAGTATGGAAATACTCTGACGCGAATAGACCGTAGGAGACGTATTGGTTTCTGTTTTGGAGGTAGCTCGCCATTAATTTTAACATACCATCCGAGAAACCGATCTCATACAGCTTATTTAATAAGACATCATGGTCGACAGTATCAAAGGCCTTGGCGAAGTCATTATATGAACAGTCTACCTGATGTCCTGCATCCAGAGCTTCCGTGACGTAGTTTGTAAAAACCATTAGATTGGTTTCAACCGAGCGGCCTTTCCTGAACCCATGTTGTTCATCAATAATAAATGGCTCTACTCGGGAAGTGACGATTCTACATATGATAATTTCAAATACCTTCGCTGGTGCAGAAAGAACAGCTACAGGTCTGTAATTTTCTACTGATGACTTAGATCCACTTTTATGTATAGGTGTTACTTTTGACGTCTTCCATGTTTCTGGGAAGACCCCCGTATTAAAAGAAAGATTATACAAAAAACAGAGGGGTTTTTTGATCAGTTCCACACAACCTTTTAGGAAGAATGTCGGAATAAAATCTGGTCCGAGAGAATTAGTATTACTTAATTTTTTGATAGTGTCGGCCACATCCTTCTCATTGATATTTTGAACATCAATAAACTGTGCACCGGTCTGTGAACATTGTTTAGCAATATTAACATCTAGAAGCGGAGGTTCATTGCTATATACTGTTTTAAAATGACCTGCAAACGCTTCAGCTATGTTTGCACCTCGAACCAATTTTTCACCCCATGTCATGGAGTCAACACTCCCACCATCCGCCTTTTGTGACCTTATATAGTCCCAAAAGGTATTAGGATCATGAAGAATGTTGCTTTCCATGCTGGAAATGAACTCCCGGTACGCCAATCGAATGCTACGTCTTACGACAGATCTGTAACACCCAAACATCTCATAATCACCGCGACAGCCAGAAGCTTTCCACTTTTTATGATAGAAATGCTTAGTCTGTATGTTTCTAACAATATCCCTAGAAAACCACTTCGGATATCGCCTCCCACCAGTAGCCTGAGATTTTCTAGGGAAGCAGGAATCAAATACACCTTCAACAATACAATAAAAATATTGTACCGCTTCATTTACATCTGATATTTTATACATCTCGCCCCAGTCGATACCGTCCATGAGAGAGTACAGTCGGTCAAAGTCGCCTTTATGAAAATTCCATCCTCTTTGACTAACCGTACCCTCCGCGGGAACTCTGGATCGACGGGGGCGATCTGCAATCAGATTGTAACAAAATTCAAGTGCGGGGTGATAATTATCTTCTCTTGTAAGAGGTGATAATGACCGAAATACACCAACAACTCTTCTACTGAATATTAAGTCCAGCGTTCTACCCCTAGAGTTCAAAATATAATTATACTGCGAAAGACCCAACACCGAGCACAAAAAAGTGAGGTTAGCCTCTATACTTTTTATGTTTTTTGCTGAATGCATGTTAAAGTCCCCCAATATAATGACACTTTTGTCCCGAAGTAGCTCTAAACTGGACAATACCCTGTCAAAGAACAGTTGATATATATTCGTCTCACTCGCCGGAGGGAAATATAATACACAAATGAACGTAATATCGAGATCGTATGTCAGTTTTACCCAGAGATCTTCATTGGACGTTTCTAAAACAGAAAAACGCTCGACTTGCAAGTTTTTTCTATTTCTCACAGCCAATAAACATCCCCCACCCTGCCTGTGGCCACCACGATCTCGCCTTACTACTGTAAAGTTATTATCAAATAATTCAGAGTCGAAAACGCCATCGTTCAACCAAGTTTCGGTTAATGTTATAACATCAAGGTCACAGGCCGAAACACTGTTATAAAAATCTTCGCGTTTCGTTTTCAACCCGCGAATATTCATGTAATAAAAATTCAGTTTATCATCTGTTGTACTATCGCGATCTAGTCACTTTACCGAGGGAAGTCGCGGCGCATCTCGCGGTTTTGCATCCCACTCTTTAATATACGACTTTCGCGGCCAATTTTCGCTTTGCAAAATTGCATCTACAGCATTTTTCGGAATTCCGATTTTAAATGACGAGTAGTCACCCCGCGATTTGATCTTTGTCACATGAAATGAGGCGGTACTCACCAATGAGGTTAAATAAGAGGACATATCGTCGCTCGTAGTGTCCTTATGGAACGGATAGAAGTGATAAAACTTATCCTCTTCCCTCCGCTTTCCCAAGGTACCCCGAACGACGACACGCCCTTTATTTTTAACAGTCTTCCAATCTTTGGAAGGAGACACTGATACACTGGGGAGAACTGCAGCCGCCGACTCCATTGTCGGGGGAACCATCACCGAAGTATCGCTGGGAACATTCCTCGAACTGGCGGCAGCTGCGGCATAATTGATAGTGATGGGCGTGCTGGGTGATCGGGGAGCTGATTGCGACGGAGGCTGCATATCTCCCTCAGAAGAAAAGTTTTCAGATGTATTTTTGGCCTCCACCGGTATAACCGCCTTCGACATCGCACGTGTCATCATCTTTGTTTTTGTTGACGCCGTGGGTGCAATGTCATCGGTACGCATGCGTGGAGTTGTACGCAATTGCCGAACATTGTCGGAAACTTCCGAGCAGCTAGGTGCGGACGGCACTGGTTCGTTAGTGATGGTGGGGCAGGGCGGACAGGGGCTCGCGGGGAGCCTGGCCGCACGCGGTTGCCGAACACCACCGGAGATTTCCGAACAACTTGACGCGAACGGCTCTGATCCGGTAGTGACGGCGGGGCAGGGCGGAGAGGGGCTCGCGGGGAGCCCGGCCTCACGCAACTGCCGAACATTACCGGAGATTTCCGAACGGCTAAGTGCGGATAGCGCTGGTCCGATATCAGCGGCGGCGGTAGGTTGTAATTTATCACTTGTGGATTTAATCCACATCAAAATACTATCCAATTTACTGGAAACGACACTTTCCAGCACTTCAATTCTCTCGGTGAGAGCACGAATGATTTTGTCAGATTCAGACATGACATTAAAACGAAAGACAGCGCGTAACAAAAAAGGCGTGCACTCCGTGCAACGAACGATGACTCTTAATCTAGCGACAAAGTCGCTAAATTGGCAGCACTGGTGGACGGTTGACCCGCGATCCACGCTCTTCTCCCTTCCACAAGATTATTGAGGCAAAGAAATCTTTGTATTCAGCTCAAATTTCTTGTTTGGATGTGTGATAAACAAAACTCACTTCCACTCTGACAAATATGACGTCATTGAGTAATACGTATACACAAACTAGAAGCTCTCAAAAACATCGCTTCAGTTGGCTTAATATTTACGTGTGTCATCCCGCGTATTCAAAAATTAACCTTATGCAATAGCAGTAAAGATGTATTTAGCATGTTTCAAAAACTGTAATTACGTATTTCGTGTTATTTGATCTTATGTTCATTATTTTCAAGCAAAATTCAACCGTATCGTTAATTAAAACAATGATGTTTTTACTAACGATGGATAAAGTGCGAGTTTAAATACATATTAGGTACTGGGGAATAGCAATTAGAGATGAAAATAATCAACTAAATTTACTAATCGAATGAAGGAAATAATCGAATTAATCATTCGAATGAATCATTTATTTCCGGTATACCATTGACAATATACACAGAAATTTATTCAAAGACAAACTCAGTTTTTCGGGAGAAATATCCATGCTTTGGGAATGCTAGGTATTTTTTTTTCCTTTATAAGAAAAAGAGCCTTCTACCAAAATGTGATAACATCGTCCAAAAACAAGTGACATAGATTTACAAATTAAAATTAAAAACAACACAAATAGAAAGGAATAACAATATGAACACAAGCAAAAAAAGATACCTACATTGTATGAAAACTTCAAGCTGGTTACATTCTAGAATATTTTCAAATGTTTTGAATTTTTATTTTACTTAAACTAATAATATTATATGAAAAACAGAAGTCACGTTTTAATACGGATTTTATTTCTAGAAAGCCGGGACGTGAATACAAAAAAATCGTGTATTTATTGTAAGTAACCCTAATAAAAAAGTAATACAAAAAAAAATCTTTTTATAAAAACAAACTAATACTGATTTTCAAACAAACAAATGGGAAAATGGAGACATGGTTTGAAAATTAAAAAATATTACCCGTAGAGCAACAAATTATAAACCTACATAGGAGGCGATTTTCACAAAAATGGCGCTATATAAATTATCCAAACATTAGGTACGTCAGTTTGTTTTTTTTTTTAACTATGGCAATAATAATAATGTAAACCATGATCCTTACTTTATGGTATTTAGAATATTTACATGGGTATAATTATAGTCTGTGGTTATCATTACTTGACATAACCTAATATTTATCTGCCAAAGAAAGGATGAAAATTAAAATAATTTTGTTTCATATTTATTGTTTAGGTCACGCATGTAAAACTACAATCAGCTGTTATTGTGTTTATATTTCAGATTGGATGGATTTGATATAAATTTTATTATTATTAAGTACACAAATAGGCCAGCAGCAGACCTATAAACAAACGTCACTTTATTTTATTGATATTTTTATTGTTAAATGATGCACTTTATATATTAATCATATTAATATACATTTTTATTTTACCTGTGCTGACATAACTACAAAAAACAAAAGCATTTTATTTCAACTATCACGTCCGCCAGATCCCAGCGCCCATTACGTCATAACGAATTAGTTGGCAATGAAAGTAGTCGGCGTAAAGCTCGTCCACTGGTCCATTTGTAGTCGAATGAATTTAACGCACACCTATTGGTCTATTTGTAGTCGAGTAAATTCATTAGTTTGGAAATTACTAATTCATTCGATAGTCGGCGTGAGGCTCGCCCATTGGTCTAATTGTAGTTGAATGAATTTAACGCACGCCTATTGGTCTATTTGTAGTCGAGTGAATTCATTAGTTTGGAAATGACTAATTCATTCGATAGTCGGCGTAAAGCTCGCCCATTGGTCTATTTGTAGTCGAGTGAATTCATTCGACTACATTACTGCATTCGGGCTTTCATTCGACTGAATTTACCCATCGAATGTAGTCGACTACTTTCATTCGACTACTTTCATCGGTAGTATAATCTCTGACTCCGCCTCTGCATGGATCGTTACACGGGGTTGCAGCGCGCATTTTGCATGCATGCATTTTATAAAAACGATGATACTTACAGTGTTGCTCGTCATCTTTATAGGAGTCATTTTATTTTAACGTTCACGAGGAATGTGCCAAGTGTGAATTTAATCAAGCATTAGATGTGCAAATTTGAAAATACTGGAAACAACGGCGGACAAATCAACTGGGCGCAAAAGAACGTCAAAAACGAGTACGAATGTCGATCGCGTTCGTGAGTCCGTTATAGATCCACGACAGTCACTATACGATTGCTCTCAGCATCTCTGAATTTGAATAAATCCACGGTTTATCGCATTATTCAGAAAGATTTACATATTCACCCATACAAAATTGTTATTGTGCAAGAGATGAAGCTCGATGATTCAGCTAAACGAGTAGAATTTTGCAGGACAGTGAAAAATCGTTTAAGGTGTTTCAATAACATAATATATATGGTTCTCTGATGAATCCAATTCTCATATAAATGAACACGTGAATAAACAAAATTGCAGGTATTGGGCTTCCGAAAATCCATTTGAACTGCACCAGAAACCATTACATTCGCCAAAGGTTGTCGTTTGGGCTGCCATGCCAAGTCAAGGAATTATTGGCTTATACTTTTTTGAGGATAGCCGTGTTCGCGCTCAGACCATTAATTCCGATCGATATTGCCATATTATTCGGAATTTTCTGGCTCCAGAAATGCAAAACCAGATTGGCTACAACCGCAAAACATTTTTCCAGTGAGATGGTGCCACTTCCCACGTCACAAATGACTCGATAGCTGCTCTTCACGATTTATTCCCTGGAAGAGTAATAGGTCGCTAAGGAGACATCAACTGGCCACCGAGGAGTCTAGATTTAACGCCTGCTGTTTTTTTCCTAGGAGCTACATAAAAAGTAAAGTATTCCACCCGCTACCATCCAACTTAAATGTGTTAAAGCAAAGAATCAAAGAAGAAGTCAACGCTATTCCAAGAGCGATGCTCCAGCGAGTGATTCAAAAGTTAGTGTTAGTTAGTGCTAGGGTAAATGATTGTGAAGAAGTACATGGTGCACATTTAAAATCGGTTGTTTTTCATAAATAAAAATTCAAAAGCGGCTCTATTCAACAGTAAATAAAACCGAGTTTGAACCAATACTAGTATTTATTTTAAAGTATCAAAAACGAACAACATTCTGAAAAACTCTTTACTTACTAATTACAACGAAATAACATAAAAACAACAAAACGAAACAAGGTGAAGGATATGAATATGTAGACAAACAAAAATAATACACATATACAAAAATAATATAAAAGAGTTGGTTATAATAATATACACAATTATCAATAGATATTGTAGAATTTAAAAAAAATTTAAATTTGATTTGTATCTCCTATGCTTCTACATTCCCAGGCATTAGAATCTCAAATTCTCGTTTTAAATAATTGGGATGGAGTATTGCTATAAAAATATAACGATTTCGTATTTAGAATGCCATAAAATCATTTATACTATCTGGCTGTATTTTTTTTGTAAGATGACATCACAATAACTAATCATGACTCAAATATGAAGAAGGGTACTTACTCGGCTTAGTAATGATTTTTTTTCTGATATTTAGTCATTTTTTCTTCGTTTCATTCTTCTCTCTCTCTCTCTCTTATAATAATTTTATGTTGCCTCTCTCTAATAACAATTAAACGTTATTAGTGTGTACAGAACTGCTAACAAAAAACTTTCATTCTAAAAATAGAGGTTTTGTATTTTATTTGTACAATAGTATCGGTTGGATTATTTATTTATATTAATGCCTTGTCAGTGTTATTTTGTTTCGTTGTCTACGTAGTAAGGCAATCAATGTCACTTTTTTTGATAAAAATATATACCTACATATATTAGGTTCGTTTCTTTTGTTATAACAAGTTACGTTTTTAAAGACGAGTAATATTTGTAAATATAAAAACATGAATAGTACTAAATAGGGACAGTAACTTATTCTTTATCTTTTAAGTGATCCTCATGACGATCTAAGATCTGTATTACAAAAAACTAGTTGGTCTCCTGAGATGATGAGGTCGAACTGTTCCTCCATCTCTTGGGTGGTTTCATTGGCTGCAGTGTACACAAGTCTGTTGCTGCTCATTCTGTTCACATGGTCCCTCCCGTATTTATCGCACGATATCCTCTATTTAACACGTGAATATAGTATTACGGGTTCGGTCTCAGAGCGTTTTTCCAGTAATTGACCTTAATTTCAGCAGTTTTGAGTAGTACAAACTACCTTTGGTACGAACAGTGTCAGTCCGCGCTTCCACGTGTCCGGTCTCACTCATGTCTGGTTAATTCTGACCTTGCTACCGATACGCATACCTTTATTTCTCCACATCACATTTCTCAGACACCCCGACACAGTTGATGCTTTGCTGACTTGTTCTCGGACTTCGGGGTACAAATCACTGAAACTCATGACCTGTTCCACTGGCTTGTTGTTAATAGTCAACTGATACCTAATAGGTTGTCTGGATACTGTAAGACTTTTTGTTGTGTTGACATGTTTAGCCTTTGTGATACTAGGTGGAACTTACACAGCATTCTTTGTAGGCCATCCTCAGATTCAACTATTGTACAGTGGGTTGCCAAATTAATAGGGACAGAACCAATATTTTGTGATTTTCATGTTTATACTGTCTCTACTTCTAAATAACTTTGATTTGATGAGAATTCCTTCGTTATTTTTGCTGCTGGTGTCATCATCGACACCTTTAAGAAGTGGTGATACCAGAAAAGCGTCACAACTGTTAAAATTTTGAAGAAATTTTCCACGTGGATATCATTTTTATGAAAACAAGCGGTTGAGGGTCTTGAAAAAAAAATATGTATGAATTGTTTTAACGGGTTTCAACAGTTCAGTTATATCAAAACGTAAGTAATCATTAATTATCTACCAATTTTGTTAAGTTTTATGTTCATATCTTATTTCTATTAATCGTTTTGCCGTATTGACTCCAGTAATGTGTTTTTTCAGTATGGTAAGATCTTTAGACACTTTCCCAGGTAAATTTTTGGAAGTGAAGACAATATTCTTAACTTTTGTTAGTAGTAGTGTTTCTGGGTAGCCAAGAGTACATATTTATGCACGACACCGCACCCTGTTATAAAGCCAGGACTGTCACTGCATTCTTGGCTGGAAAAAATAGGAAGGTTTTACCTTGGCCGGGGAATTTTCCCGACATGAATCTCACTGAGAACCTGTGGGGGCTCAAGAAGAGGGAGATTGTCAAAGAGGTGAACATAACCAATCACCAGCTCATCGAAATCCTCTTCCGAGTGTGGCTTTACTATCCTGAGTTAAAGCTTAATGAAAAACTGCGCATTAAGAGTGAGCGTCCCATGACTTGTTCAATCTGTCATCATCATCATTGCCTTTTTGCACCTAATGGCGCATAGGGCACTGCATTGGTACACCAATCGCAGCGTATCTTGATAAACTTTTTTGTTACATTAAGTTTAGATGATCAGTCTTACGCTTCAGTTACTAATACAGGTACCATAAAATATTCTAGTGTGAAAAATCCCTTTTAAATAAATATTTCATATAAACCATGTCGAGAATCGAACCCGAGACCTCTTGCATGGCAGGCTAACGCGCTGACCATTACACCACGAGGCCGACACATATGTAATTGTGGCTAAAGGTGATATCACAAAATATAAACATTCTATCCGATAATGTTAAATTATAATTAAACTAAAGAAATAAACTCGAATTAAGGACAAAAAAGGATCTTTGAATTTTTCCAATAAAATGTTACTGTTACTAAAAATTAATTACTCTGCCTAAAATCATTAACATATTTGTTTCATGAATACTAAAGTGACAAAAACGAATTTTTCATAGGTGTCCCTATTAATTTGGAAACTCACGGTAGCTGCGCTATCTGCATAGAATACATTAATTGTTTTACTACCCATTTTGTAACCCAGTCCTAAGCCAGTCACCTCTTTTATAATATCATCCATTGTAAGATTTAACAGAAAAGGTCATAAGTAATACACGTTTTTAAAATTGTTTTACTATTTTTTTATTTGAACATATTAAGTTACTCTCAATGTATTTATATCCATAATTTCATAAACTTGCCTAAAAACAATAAATGTTGACCAACTGTATAATTCACTTCAAGCAGAATAAGAATTAAAATTTATGAATGCAAATTATAAGTTTTTTCGGCGTTCGAATGATGAACCAAAATGATGCAAACAAGTTGTTACTAAAATGAGTGACATGTTTGAAACGAATTTTGGCAGTTACTCAATTATGATTGTGTAACGATGATACATACGAATAAAATAATAAAACGATTTTGAAAAAATATTTGTTTTTATTTTATTTCTAAAGGTTTTGTAATTTTGTGAGTGACATTTATAACATCAACATTATTGCGCAGCAGATCTCGGGTGTTAAAATGTGTGCATCTTTTTTTTAAAAACATTGTTCACATTAATTCAGACTTTCAGTCTCATATAAATTAATTTTAATTCAATTTTATCGCTAAAAGTTATACATCTTTTATTTACAATAACTTTTCCCTAACACAAAATTAAAATCGAAAATAGTTGTACTTTAAAATGTTGGAATAATTGTCTCAAGCTTCCAATTAGAGGGAGATGCGTCGATCGGTTTGCATTCGAAAATTGATCGACAGTCGACAAGTAAATTATAACTAATAATTTAATTAATGGAAATAGTCAGGGCACCTAACGTGTGTTGGTTGGTAATTAATCAATTATTGATTGACGTTACAGCCGCAAGACCAAGATTGAGCTAGCGATTCTTTGAATCGAGTATTGCTTCTAAGTTGTACTAAGTTACAGAACTTTCTTGATTTCGTCGTACAAGACAAGTACGAAGGCACCTCCGGTTCCCCTGAGGACGTTGGAGAAGGCTCCCTTGAAGAAGGCCTTGGAGCCCTCGGTCTTGGCGATGACACCCCAGCAGTGGAGGGTATTTTTATAGATGATTTCGCTCTTGGCACGTCCAGACTGCATCATCATACGCCTACGTACGGTATCGAAGGGGTAGGACACGATACCGGCAACTGTTGTTACACACTAAGGGAGACAAAACATACTCATTTTAACAAGTCACTAATCCAGATAATAAGACATTTAATTCGTTATTCATCTAGAATGCACGGTCACAATCCACAAAGATATGCAGTTTTTTTATTATTTAAAAATCTATTTTGTACTGAAATTTGGGTGCAATTTTTTATTTACAATCTAATTAGCTTAAAATGTTCAGCAATGTTTGAAAATGTGTTCTCGAAAATGTTTTCCCTCTCTGTTGCAACAAATTTGAATTTTTCATGTGAAATTTAGAGTATTCATGTCATATCCGTCGATATCACAGTACCACACCGTAATAGTTAATTTCATAAGGCAACTTTGCTATAAATCGCGTACCTAAATCTATTCAAATACCGAATTAAAGTAAGGATAAGTATAATATTCAAATGAAAGGTTACCTGTGCAATGGCCCAGCTGATTACGATAGGGGTGTTCTTGGGATCAGGAAGCATTCCTCTGGCAGTGTCGTAGAAGCCGAAGTAGGCTGCGCGGTAGATGATGATACCCTGCACTGATACTCCGAAGCCTCGGTACAATCCAGAGAGTCCATCGGACTTGTAGATCTTGGACAGGCAGTTTCCGAGTCCAGAGAACTCCCTGCCACCGCCAGCCTTGCCGACATCAGCAGCTAACCTGTTGGTGGGAGATGACGACTGTTAATAAAAAATATTCATATCCTAGTTCGAGAGTAGAATAGCAAAATTGTTTGGACTAACCAGGAGAAGATCTTATATTACTGGGATGTGTAGAGATAGCAGGGTAGCGTTGACTTTAACAGCCGTAAGGCGGCAGTTAGGTCACAGAAAGATCAGACTTGTCGGTGTAAATGGGAGCAAGACTCTCCACAGGTGAGTCGTGCTTAAAATCAGGTGTGCATCCACAGACATGACGAGATTAGATTTTTATAACCTCAATTATTTTTTTTAGAAACAACACCTTTGCCCGCTTTGCAAATGCTGCCCTCATTACGATTATTAAATCATTTGTTTTTTAAAACACTAAAAAGTCAACAAATAGTTTATGACGAGGACCGTGTGATGCCAAAATATCCCATGAAGTTCAGCGTTAGATTATAACAAGATAACGCTATGAAATGCATTTGGTTTGAAACTATATAAATAGATATATTTCGAAGAGTACTTAGCGTGGAAAGGTTCACCAAAAGCTCAATGCGGTATATTTTGATATCTCTTGGTTGCGTGATGTTAATTGGCAGAGTTACAAAATCAGTGACCAAAGCCCACCCCTATCTCTATACTAAAGTAAAGTGTATAAAGAATTGTAGGTTAATTGAAAAATCTCCTTTTAATATACAGATATTGTGCATTCATGCAAAGAATTACGCATGCCCCATTCATTACTAGACTCCATGCAATTTTCATCAAACAAAAATTCGCTTTTTACAAATAATTCAATTCTACTCTTATATTTAAAAATAAAATCAATAAGTATACTATACAAATAGTATGTATCATCATCATCATTCCCTTTCCGCCCCTAATGGGGCATGGGGCACTGTATTTGTACACTAACAACAATCAGTCTTACGCTTCAGGTACCTGTCCAGGGACTATGAAATTTTTTTAGTGTAAAAACACCTTTTTAAATATTTCATGTAGACCATTGACACTAATATGATGTTTATTAGTAGAATAATATTATATGCCATAGTATATTATTTATAGAATAATATATTATCAATAGTTCACCTCTAGTGATTTAAATGCAAATAGGTACAAGAATCAATCGCAAGATAAATTCGCAGAACAAAAATAATATAATGAAAAACATAAAAAACAACTTCGCTTGTTATTTAAAACGCTTTTGATATTGTTTGCATAAACTACCTATTTCAAAAAACAACATCATAATAAGTCAAATAAATTTGTGTGACGTAGGTATTAATTATATATAAATAACAAATTGTGCAGTACAATAATTTTTAAGGGTTTATTTTAGCGCCTGGTTGAGGTCCCGTGGCTAGTGTTGCCGACTCACGGATCAGAGATCCGAGGTTCAAACCCCACTCTACCACAACATGATTCCCATTTTCCAATACTAAGTTATTTACAACTCATTGAAAATGCCTCCCAAAATTTAAATATTTAGGTAAAAACATAATAAAAGGTAACAGATCTATATTTGGTAAATCGGTAGTCAGATGGCAGAAGGGACCATCTGTAAATTTTTAGGTTTTCTAGTTTTCAACAGTTTTGATAAATATTTCAGTAAATACAAATAGATTTTTTTCAAAAACATGATCATTTGAAATGTTAATTTATTATTGAAAAGTTACACTAAAATATTTTGATTTGTGGATTAAAGTCTTGAAATTAAGTCTTATTTCAGCTCTCCTGAATATTTTCGAAAATCGCAGATCTTCTGCCATCTGACTACCGAAATATCTATCTTTTTTTTTGCATATAGTAAGTAATATGTGGATTGATTAATTTTACCTGAAGGACATCAAACCCACATATGAGCAGTTTTATTGAAATGTGCATTTTGACATCATTATTATTAAAAATATATCCAACCATTACAAAAAGTTCGGATACTGCAAACAGCAAAAATAAAACATAATAAAAATATATGCAGAAGTATAAATGGATTTATTTTCAAAATCAAACAAAAGTATTTGAATACTTTATAAACATATTAATCAGAAAACCATGCAGAAATACCTAACACAAATCGTCGAGAGAATCATTGAATGATTGCAAAATTCAAAGACTGAAACCATTGTAATAAGGGTAATTTTAAACTATCATGCAATCACATAACATTGAGCAATCACATAACATTAACATTGAGATGGATTTTTTTTATTACTTTAAAAATGTAAAAGAAAAAAACTGGTACTTTCCTATTCTAAACATTTGAGATTAAATTTTTTTAAATTGAATTTTTTAAATTACAATTTTATTTATTCATACAGGATAAAAAGGAAGGATGTAAATTTTGATTTATTTTAAACATAATCTGATGGATCTACATTTCCGTTTAATAAAAAATTGACATAATGGCTAGTTAAGTACTGAAAATATAGCGAAAAAAAAAACTAATAAAATTATATAGCTTCTTTAAAATTCCATGACCTTGATTCACTAATACACAGAGAGATATCTACGACCAGATCCTGCTTTACTAAATTATATATAAAATATGGATGTTCAAACAAAGGCAAAAATGGTGTTACACATTGTGTAAAGTGGCCACTTAAACCAGCCAATGACAGGTCATAAGCCCTGTAAATGTCTAGACTTCCATATTCCCTTATTTAAGGTATTGTCCATCTCTGTTGTAATTTGTTAATGTAAATAATAAGTTTAATTCCTAAGAACTAATTAATCTATACACTTGCTTCCGTGTCCCCTCCAGACCAACTTAAACGTCTGATATTTTCTATATTCCTAACATCTAAAATAATCACGGGAAACATTCTATCATTCCTCGTATATATGAAACGCTAGATATATTTAATACTTCATAATATAATAGGTCCAAAGAGAACTATCAAGCTTGATTCAGAATAACAGAGAAAAGACGTTTTGTCTTTTTTTGCTCTTTATTTCTCGTCATCAAATCAAATGCAATTTTACACTTCTACTTTCCTTCATTCATCCTCCACTAATCCTCGTAACTTTCCTTCTTTTATCTTCCCAATATCTCCTTGTTTTGTCCCTATTTCTTTTATTTTAATTTATATGAATAACACTGTTTCAATCACTAATCTTTTTTATATGTAGTTTAAACTGTCGCTTTATTTTATTACTATGAAGTGAATAAATGTTATTGGATGGCAGGCCCTACTACTTATGCATACATATTTAATAATTTTTATGTCATCATCATCATCATCAATTCCTTTCCGCACCTAATGGTGCATAGGGCACTGCATTGGTTCACCAATCGTAGCGTAACTTGATTTTTTTTTTACATTAGGGTAAGATGATCAGTCTTACGCTTCAGGTCCAGGGGCTATGAATTATTCCGATGTGTACACACCCTTTCAAATAAATATTTCACATCAACCATATCGAGAATCGAACCCGAGACTTCTCGAATGGTAGCCAAACGCACTGACCATTACACCACGAGGCCGACAATCTTTATGTACACACATTTAACCTGTATTTTGAATAAATAGACATAAAAAACCTGTTTTAGATTGTATATCATGTAATGACTATTTAAATTAGGCAGGTTCCTTTATATTCGTAAGTTTATTTCAATATACGAGAGGTTTGAAAACTTAAAAACGTTCTACTCAAAACATACTTTTCTGACATTCATCCTTTATATCCTGTTCCCTTTATTAATTAATGCACATTTATTAATCAAATGCGATGTTAAAACCCTCAACTTTCCTATAAACTTGACAATCGTATTGTTTACCTGGTTCTGGCGAAATCAAGAGGGTAGACGAAGCAGAGGGAAGTGGCTCCAGCGGCGCCTCCTGAAGCCAGGTTACCGGCGAAGTATCGCCAGAACTGAGTGTTCTTGTCCACTCCTCCCAGGAACACCTGCTTGTACTTGTCCTTGAAGGCGAAGTTCAGGGCTTGGGTGGGGAAGTACCTAATGACGTTGGCGAGGTTTCCGCGCCAGAAGGAGGAGAAGCCCTGTTCTTTGGGGATGCGGACGAAGGCATCGACGATACCTGTATACAAATATAATTCATTATTTCTTAGATGCAATTTTGTGCACCACGATGAAACACGAATAAAGATTTGTGCGCACAAAAATCTTTTTAAAAGTCCTCTTTTAGAAATATTTAAATCACAAAAACAAAGTTTAGTAAATAAATCGTCGGAAAAATGTAATTTCGAGATATTAACGTTTTATGTTATAATACCATATCACTTGTACAAAGCAATATAAAACCTATATAACATCTCTTCAACAAATGCGAATCGTGGCAACTCACTATGTCCCAAAATAGCCAAGTTTTGTGTTAAGTGGGTTACATACTGTCGTTTATTATTTTTATGGGTAACTTATATTACATAATGTTTATCTTTAAAGATTGAATCAAAATAGAAAAATTAAGGTTAATAATTAAAATTAAGGAAAATTAAGCGGATGGTGGTTAGGCCCTGTATCTAGTGACCACTAAAATGACAGCCCATAAGCCCAGTTAATGCCTAGTCTGCTATTAAAAAAAACTTCGTCTATTTGAATATAGTTTTATCTTTAAATTAAACATTAAATACAACAATGATACCCCGAATCTTGATTTAAGATAACAAAAATAAAATTCGGATTAAATGAAAAATAAAATAAAGATCGGGTTGTGGTCCTGCGGCTAGTGTCTCGGACTCACGGACCAAAGGTCCCTGGTTCGAATCCCACTGTACCCAACTTGATACCCAATTTCTAGTAGTGAGTTATTTAAAAACTCGTTGAAAGTGGCCCTCAAAATTAAATATTTAGGTAAATTATAAGAACGCAAATATTTATTTTTCCCTTTAAAAAAAAAACTCTGAAAAATTACCATAAGAGCTAAATAAAAATAAAGAATTAATCTTATTATATTATAAATTATCATTGACAACATAAAGCGTTTTACAAAAATACTATTTAAGAGTAAATTATGTAGATTACATAATAAAATTTGCTAAGACTTTTTCAAATATTATGTAACAATTCATTTAATAGAAAGGGAAACGATTATGACATTTGCCTCTAGTTTTGATGAGTCTCCAAAAATTTAAGTGTGTTTTTGATTTCAAACTATTAATTTGAAAAAAAAAAATTTACTTACAATTAAATTACATTTTGATGTAGACACATAGTTCAATTTATTAACAAGTCTATTACGAGTATTACTTGTTATAATAATAATAATACTTTTTTTTTGTTACATAATTAATTACTAATAATTAATTAACCGAATTATGTGGTTATTTAGTCCATATTTTACCAATCGACATAACCGATATTTAATTTGACCAAATTGATTGTAGGCAATAAAAAAATTCATGGAAATGAACCTTGGACGTCTTGGCACTAGTAAAAATACAACAGCTATCAGATTTATTTATGCCTAGATTTGACAGAAGCCCCCTCTCCTCCACATAATTCTTCGCTAGAATCAGCTGTTTGTAAATAGCGCAAAAACTTCTAAGTTCAAAAAGAAAACTCTCCCACTGTTTTGGAAATGAGATTGTAAGGCGAACCGGCCTGTCTTACAAATAAAATAAACTTTAATGAATGAAACATTAAATTATATAATATTAAAAACATCGTGTTTCGTAATGTGGTGGATTAAATAAAACATAATTCTTCCTGAAACGGTGATAAGACTGATTAGGTACCCTATATCTTTTTTTTGGGGAGTTTATAAGAAAAAAGAAAGATAAAAATAACTCGTAATCATCGATTAAACTGACTTTACAGTTTATCTATTTACTGTCCAAATCACAATTACATAACTAATAAAAGAAACCTAATTAAAAAAGTCCATATATTTTGTAACTTTGTAGCGTAATTTATTAAACACTAGTTGCATAAAACATTTAAGTTTGTAATTGAAAATTCTTGTTGGAATTTCGTTGTAATTTATTATATAAATAAAAGAAAAGTGATACTTCAAATTTGTGGATTAAAATATCAGTCGTCTTTTATATCAACAATAAAAAAAAATTGTTGCATGGCTAAGTTGGTCGGAAAAATATGACATGATGCGCTTACCCTTGTAACGCTGGTCTGCGGCAATTTGCTTGGAAATATGCTGGACTTGGAGCAAGAGCTTCACTCGCTCGATGGGCGCCACCACGGTCTTAGAGACCGCGGCGGACACTCCTCCGGCGATGAAGTCCTTAAGGAAGGCGACAGGATCGGCAAGTCCAGGCATGACGGGTAGCGGGGAGTACAAGGGGTCGACGCGGAGTGGACAGTGCTACTGGCTGCGGAGAGCGTGCTCTCGGCAAGTCATAGCGCGCGCGCGCGTGCGCAGCAGCTCGCGGCTATTCCCGGCGGCGCGACGACGTCACGCCTTGGCACGCGCGGAGGCCGCCGCTTGCGCCACCCGATGTGGGGCACCGCTCCTACCCTTGCCCGCGATGGGCTCTACTTTGTTGCTAGCGAAATGCTGCTCTTAACCCCCGTGACCCTTGGCGCGCCTCACCGCTGCGAGTGCCTGCAGCCGACCGGCGGCGGGCCGCTTACGACACGCGCGCGCTCGCAATTCTCCGCATTTTCTACAACCAACCACCACATAAAACCTTATTCTTCTTCTCCAAACCCAACAATTACAGCAGTGAAAGCACGCTCTCCTCATACCCGAAAACCGTTTAAAAGACCAAGGGTCTTCCTGTCGGTTTCGATCATGCTAAAAAAAAATAAAAAATCGAGTAGCTCTATTAATTTTCAATGTCATAAAACGCGATTTTGAATGAATTTAACTCTACTGCCTTTATTGCCCCTTGCACAGTGAGTTTTGCAAATAATATGAAGGGCTTTTTTCAGATATTGTCATTCTTCCTCATGACCATATTTCAATAACACAAACTGTTTGTAACTTGTATAATCTAGTTACAAAAAACCATTACCATTATTAGATTTTTACCATAATTCTTATTATCACCTAAATAGGCTTTGCAGGCTTTCTGCCGCCTACCAACTCCTGTGCGTCTTCTAGAGTCAGGTCCGCGTTTTGTAATTTATACATGAGCCGCTTAAGAATTCGTCGCTTTAGTTCGTTTTTTTCCACATATCAAAACACAAATTTGCAGAAATAGAGATTTTAAGTTTTTTTAATGAAATATGCATAAATAATGACCGCAACTTAAGGCAAAATTCGTTCAAAAACACCTTAAACAATAAAAAAAAAAACATTTTAATTTTTATAAATAAAGGGTTTCTCAGATCTCCTGCCACTTAACTCAATTTCGTTAAAAGTGGTATGTTGTGTGTGTCAACCGTAAGTTGACGTCTAGCACTAGATTCTTGTAAAGTAGACAAGAGAGTAGCACACGACCATTCCAGTCAGGAAGAGACAGCCATACTGGATCACTATCATCAGACATAACAAGTGCATTTAAGAGGGATACCATAAAATAAGGTTTGGATCTGACCACATTTCTTTATTTGTGAGATAAACAGGCGAACAAACAATCATCGGATCAAATCCAACATACACGGTATCACCCAAAAAAGATACATAATATAAATAAAATATTTTTTTAAATTTTTATTTATTGCTAATAGCTATTATTATTACTATTTGTGAGAAGTTGTAAACAAATAACTGGTAGGTACTTAGTACAATGATACCTTCTTATTGACAATAAGACTTGATGATTATATTAGTGAGAGAATATCCATTGAAAGCAGAAAACTACAAAAGTGATGAAGTGCTCAATTTCGTACCCTTTTCAGACCTAAAGATTAAACGACTGAGAGAATATCCATTGTAAGCAAAACGTTTTTTGCATACTTTCTTTACACTGTAGATTTAATAAGTTATCTGTTGGTTTACCGCTAGGATTAGGTAGTTTTAGCATTATCCTCCCTTGCTCATTATGCGTATTATATATTATATTTGAATAGACGGGGTCTATTTTCAAGGCGCGCGGAAGGAATGCGGTAACGTGTTTTGACCCTGCTCGGTTGAGTTTCGCTAAAAATTGGCGCCTCGATATTCAGGAACATAATAACTATTTACAGTCGAACGTTTTTTAAAAATCCAAGCGTTGTGAACTTAGTAAGTGCCGGTCCGGCACATTGTCACAATTTACAGCTGCTTTTGTAGTTTATGAATGACATGCTTGTTTCAGGGGTTTTTACGGTTTTTTTTTAGATTTTTTAATATTCTAGGCTTATTTCAATACACAATAAACATTGCAAGTGGGTGATATCAAATGAGTTCTAGACCAGATCAGTTAAAACCTAACCCCTGTAAACAATTTCTGTATGAATTATATGTACACATATGTATTTACTTGTTTACTTAGTGATAATGTGCAATAGCGATTGTATAAAAAAAAACCTTTCTCTGGTATTACGAGTAACCCTTATAACGAGCAAATTCAAGTGGTCCCATCTTCCTCGTGGTAACCAAGTTCGACTGTACTTATATCTCTGTGCAAATATTTTATGCTGTTCTATACTAACGTAATTTTAAAAAGCCACGTACGCTAAATATCTACTTTTAACTTATTTTATATACATACTATCTTATTTTTTCTTTTTTGGTCTTATTTTTTATTCAAACCTCACAATTTTACATAGTGCATACACTCTCAGCCATCTTGAGTTTGCTTCTGTTGCTTGGAATCCTCGAAGCACAATTTATAATATATATCACAGCAAAATAGATTCCTGAAACTTTTGGATCATAAATCCCAAACATATTTTGAATCGTTCTAAGACTCTTCCTCCTTTTATAGTTTAACTTCCCTAACTAAACGGTGAAGAATTTCTGATCTGTCTTTTCTCTTCAAAATTTAAAATAATTTTATCGATAGTCCTTATCTCTTAGAGCGTATTTTAATCAATAATTGTCCCGTTAAGTCAATACAACAGATTCAATTTATTTGTAATCCATTACCCAAAAATTTAAGTTTAAAACTAACTCAATTATGATGGCTGCTCTATATTTTAAACTAATTTAGTCCCTATTAATTTTGCGCCTTAAAAAAAAACTTTTTGAAACACTCTAAAATTTGTCAATGTGTAAACAATGTATATAACTTTTGATATGTTTATGTTATTATATTAAGTAAATTCCGAATTGGTCTACTATATATATTGTCACCCTTTTGTTGTACTACAATTTAATATGCATGATTTTTATTTAGAAACTTCGCTGGTCTGTCTTTAAACCATATTTTATTTTGTTTTTTTATGTAATTGTCGACCGTTTGTTTCTGTAAAATCAATAAATATTATAAAAATCCCTCTTCATTTTTTTTCTTATCCCCAATCCCCAACCTTCTCACAGTGATCTTCTTTTCTTTTCTTATATTAGATGTTTTTTCCTTATTTTGTAGTATGTTTTATTATTTTATTTGTGAAAAACTTTTTTTATTATCTGCTGTTTTTCCTAATAAAAATAAAATAAAATTATACTAATATCGACTTTTTTACATCGTTTGTGTGCTGATCATACATAAATATATATTTTTCTTGTTATTTTTATTTTTCTTGTGTCCTATCCATATATTTATATTGATTTTTTTTGTATTACTTAACTCATTTTACTGTTATATTTTATATTGCAAAACGCAATTGTGCCGTGTAAAAAATAAATAAGTATTTGCAAATTCCGCCCAATTAATTTTGAACTAAACTCAACTGGACAGCGTCACATCATACTACCTCGTTCTTTCCTTTCCCCCTTAACGTAGACCCCGACTATACTTATCTACTTAAACAATAGTAAAGTAGTTTACACTAGATATAATGAGTTTTGAAAACCCCGTTATGATTTTTTTCCTTTACCTAATAATACGAGATACTTAAAAAACATAGGAACACCAGGTTCCCTTCGTCAGAATTCCCCTTTCAGCATCCAGGGATGCATAGGGCACTGCATTTGTGAACCAAATGCAGCGTATTTTGACCACCCGTCGCAAGAAGTTTTTGATTAGCTTATGAACAATGAACCATTGCAGTCTGAACAACCTTAAAAATTAATATTTAACTTCCTTCCTGCTAAGAATCGAATACAGGACCTCGAGAATAGTGAACGATTGTGCCAACCACTACACAGCGAGGCGGTATTACCTCCACTCGATTTTTTTATTCGGGATTTTCACCTGAGAGCGGCCATCGAGTAGAAAACATTCGTCCAAGGTTCTGGTTCTATTAACACACGGCACTGTATTCTTCATCCGTCTGGACGCAGAGAGGTTCCCAAAGAGCCATTTATATGATTCTTTCTAGAACACCTTCCATGCGGAAACTATAAGTATGCTGGTGACCTTCATCATCATCATTGCAATTGAAATATTCCCTTAAACCCCATTTGAAAAGTACATGCGGTGTATCTTGATCCTGTGTTACAGGAAGATAAGGTAATCAGTCTCACGCTTCATGTGACAATCCAGGGACAGTGAGATAGGGTAGTGTAATTCCACCTTACAAACAAATATTTCATGTCGACCCTTTCAAGCATAGTAGATGAACACGCCAACCACTACCCTACGAGGTGGACTATTCTCCTCTTGGTTTCCTTTTTCAGGATTTTTACCCAAGAGTAGCCATCGAATCGAAAACCGTTGTCAAGGATTCTGGTTTTGATTCACACAGAGATCTGGATTCTTTATTCCTCCGGACACCAGAAAATATTCATTTATTCATTAATATGAGCCTTCATATAAGTCTCTCTTCAATCCATGCCTCATGTATGATGATGGTCATTACGCCTGACTCCAGGCATGGCTCGTCTGTGGACAGTCTCCCTCCATCTAGAACGGTCTTGTGCTCTATTATAGGCATTCGTCAGTGATGATTCTGATAATTAAGTGACTATGCCGCTCCATCTTGTCGGTTGACGTCCACGCGACCTGACCCTTCGACACTTTTCAGGAGAAAAGTTTTCTCCAAACTATCAGATTTCGCCCTGGAAATATGTCCAAAGAACTGCAGGATTCTTTTCTCGTACATGGATGTTAGTCTTTCTCCTATGTCCAGTTCTTGGAGTATGGATGCATTCGTACATCTGGCCGTCCGCGAAATCCGCAGCATTCGCCGCCAACACTACATTTCGAAAGCTTCGATTTTTTTCTTTTCATATTCCCTCAGAGTCCAACACTCCACACCGTACATGAACACTGAGAAAACCAAGGCCCTTACCAGTCTCTTTTTGGTGTTGATGATTATACTGCGATTCTTCCTAATCTTCACCAGCCGACTCATAGCACTTTTGGCAATACCAATACGTTACCGTATTTCACCTTCACACCCACCACCATCGCTGATGAGAGAAATAAAATTGTCGACTCTTTCTAAGTTGCGCAATAAGGATAATGGTGCTACTTTATTAGATCGATCAATGATCATAAGCTTACTTTTGCTCGTATTCATTGAGGGTCCCAGGTCTGAACTAGCAGCATCTATTCGGTCAATTAGTTCCTTTATTTCAATATGTTTCGATACATATAAGTACATAATATGTAAATAATATAATTTTAAATGGATATTTATTCTAATGTTCTGTGAAAATCAACTCAAACAACAATTGATATTAACTTCACGATATACGATGCTTTATTCTACATTATTTGTGTAGTGCACTGGCCAAATCCTTTTAAAATGAAAAATGCTAAAAACGGCCACTTCGAACGCCACATGTCGTATGTGATACATAATATTGAATGAGTTTTGTAATATACATAATAAAGATGAACATATATACCTAGTTTTAAAAACTGTGAATATTTTGTTAATTATCTCTGTTTATTAAGTTAGTCTTCTTTGTTTCTTCTCTAATGTAAAAACATTTCAAAAAAGTATATTGTTAAGTGTCCTCGGCACGGGTAACCCCAGTGAGGACACATTATTTTAATTATTAATTATAGTTTGTAAGACAAAAATATGAATAAATAAATGAATAAAAATGTATACGGTATCCTATCTAAGAAAAATGTCTAATCTTCAGAAATGATGTCCTAAATACTAGTTTTCAAATAGAGAATCTTTAAATAATATTTGTAATCTGCAAGTTTGTTTTGGTACTGAAAAACGCGACTAGGATGTAAAAAGATGTAAAATGAAGTGTACTTTTTTGTACGTAGAAATAAGCTGAGGTAATCGGCCATTTAATCGTTCACTGAGAACGGGTAGGGCGCTTGGCGCATTTTATAGATTATTTTTTGTAGGAAGATATAAACGGTAGTCGTGATTTATAATAAATAACAATTATATTTTTTATTTTCCCGTAAATAATGTTGCTATAAAACATTAATATCGAAAGTCAAATATAATGGTGAGTTGTGCATATTCGCTTATTTGGAGGATTCGCCCCTGCCAGACACAGACGTAAGAAGTACGATAAAAAACTTCATTATTTGTCCAGCAATGACAATTTCTGTTTTGTTCCGTAAAATTTCTGATCGTTTCATGATTTTTTAGGCAATAAGTTTTATTTATACTCGTATAAAATGCATTGTTAAGAGTACTATCAGGTTTTTTATGTTTAGTACAAAAAATATGCCAATTTATTTTTTTTGGTTTTACGAAATAAATGTTTTATTTTTACGTTTGTCTTGTCTTATTCTTGTAATTTGTGTATTTAGTGTCTCATTTGGTTTGGTTGTTTTTATATATTATCAAATTTGAATTATATATTTATTAATTATATAAAATTTGTTAGAGTATTTTAAAAACTTTGGCCGATATTACCGGGTTTTGATAAAAGGCCCCAATAAAGTTTAATTTTGTATTGTCGTTCATTTCAGAGCCATTTAATTAAATGTTTTGATCGTCCACATAATATTATTTTATCACATTTGATTTTATTTCGGCCTTTACATAGAATTTGTGTGTATTTGATATTAAAGTACTGAAAAATAAACAAATAATGGTATGATATTTTTTCACCTTAACAACAGTTCAAGGGTTAATGAATTATATCACAGGTTACTTAGAAATCGTAATTTTATCGGGATTCAAACCTGGAACATTTCTTAGCCAGTTAGATTTCTTTGAACATGAGCAATTAGACGTTCAATACATAACATGATATGTATGAAAATTTGGATTTATAATTTCATAAAGATATGGCAATTATTATATATGCATATTTATTTATCTTCAAAACGTTTTGTGTTTTTTAAAAATATTTTGTAAAGAAGTTTTTTAATTCATACACGTCGATAGCCGGCATTATGAAATATACATTTTTACGAAACATAAATCAATATTGTTTTGAAAAAGTGGAAAGGAAAAGTGAATACAAAAAAGGCATGGATAAAAATTGAAAAAATATTTATTTCAATAATAATAAAATGATCAATCATTAATATGACATGTTTAATAAAATTTCATAATATTAATTTTATTTATAAAAGTTTTCTTAAGATTAATGACTTTATGCAATTTTTACATGACTTTCGCCCTCTGATAATAAAGATGGCGATTGCTTATGTATTGTTTTGACATTTATCCATAAAGTTAGATTACAACTACGTAATACGTAAATATGTCTAAAACTATTTTTACAACACTATTACAGTATCGCGCAAACCGCCTCCTGTAACGCGATCTTTATGGGAGTTTGAAATTATCAATGGTCAAAGAAAATTGGAATATTTGCGAAAAAATCAAGTCATCGAACTCAAATCGTGCTAATACTGAGTTGTAGTGCACTTCATGAACTGACCATAGACTTATTGATATAACTAACATTAATTTATGAGTTTGTCATTTACGTATTAAAAAATGACCAAACATTTTTTTAATAATAAACGATTACAGTTTTAAAAAAAATAAATATAGATTTCAATCATCTAACTATATTAAAAAATATTGGAACTAAAAAAGCTAATAATCTTTCTTAACACAATAACTAAGTAATATTTTAAAATAAAAACTCTCTTATAAAAATGTAACTATTAGAATACCACTTAACATCTTAATTATTCCCGGATAGAACATACGTGTTTGTCATGTAAACTTAAAATATAGGGATTTTATAGTTTTATTAATATTTTCAAAACAATCATGTTTATTTTATGCCTTAAAAAAGCATAATGAAATACAATATTTAGTGATTTAAAAATGATGAACTTTAATATAAGCATTTATTATTTAAATATTTTGAGTTTGTCCAAATGTTTGTAGGCAAAATACTGGATTTCATCCCCTAGGGAGTCATTAAGATTATTAAATTACCAAATGGATTCTCTAAAATGTTATCCGTCCCTGTAGTAATTCGTTACATTTATTATTTATTTAAAATATGTACGATAAATTGATAAAAAAAAGGGAAAAAATGCTAAACAGCAACGACGCCATTAAATGTAAACAAATTACATGTAAATTTGTTGCAACAGAGAGGGAAAACATTTTTGAGAAGAGAATATGGAAGTCTAGGCATTTACAGGGAAAAATTGTTTTCAGGCGTTGACTAGTAGGTGAATTGGTTCAGCCGGAAGAATCTCACCCACATAATAAATGTTTCAGCTTTTTAACTTCACAAAAGTCAACAGATGGAAGAGTTGAGGAAAGGTGGATATTTAAATATGGGCAGAATGGTGAATGTTGCACAGTGTGTAAAGTGGCCACTTAAACCAGCCAATGACAGGTCATAATCCCTGTAAATACCTAGAATTCCATATTCCCTTCTCAAAAATGTTTTTCCTCTCTGTCGCAACAAATTTAGACCTAAATAACTCCCTAAGGAGGAAATCCAGCCAGTCTGCAAACATTTGTACATACTTAAAACATTGTTGGCATATTATATCATGAAACAATTTTTTGTAAGATAAATTTCAGTTGCTTTGTCGATAATTTCCACCAAATCCATTGACCCATGGCAAGAATTACATCTTTGATTTATCTTTTAATCGCCTTTGAGGTAAGACTCCAGTGGATTTGGACCTTTTCTTTTCGACGTCGGGGATATGTTCGTGCCGCTCACTGCAACAACAAAAACTTTTAACAATATAATATTTAAAATGGGGGATATTTTTCCATGCCTTTGTATAACTGGTACGGCTTTTAGTATTTCAAATTGGCAACGTTTAACGCAAAGAAAAATTTCACAAAAAATAATTTATTTACAATATAATGTTAGATACAGAAAATATTTAATTTTCTCCCCAAGAAATATTTTTAATGATTTATTAATATTAATAAAATTAGTTATAAGTGAAATTATAATACAAGTCTAAGCAAAAAATTTTTTTTTGTATTTCGACTTGTGTACATAATTTACAATATTCATACACAAAAAAAGGGATCGAAATATTTCAGGGTGTGTTCGATAAATTTGACGATCCTAAAATGTTTAAATAAATATATCTGTCATTACTTTTATAACCAGTGTTTACTCGTATAGCCAATTGTATATGTTCATGACTGATTTTTTAAAACCATTAATTTCAAAAGTGAAAATTTATAAATTTGCTATGCGCGGCGCTACCTGGTCTTTTTTTAAAACTTCTTTTCTATTTTTCCCTCTTACCTTTACCACCCATTTCATTCGATCATCAAAATTCACAATAGCATAAGGTGGATTGATTTTTATTATATTGCGTATTTAAAAAATAATAATGATAGGTAAACGCATTAAGCAACACACCGTAAGGCCGACTAGTCTCCAGTCGATTTTATTTTGCAGGATTGTCAATCCATCTTCATTTTACCGTGCCGTGTGGATTTGGATAATATGTGTGAAATGGGCCTGTATCATTGACACTAGAGATAAAAATAATCTAATGAAGTTTCTGATTGAAAGATTAGTTATTGAACGAATAAAATAATCGAATGAATTCATGAAATGAATCATTCTCATTTTTTCGATTAATTCGATAAAGTCATTAATTTACTTATTTATTCATTCGTTCAGTCAGTCAATCCGTCAGTCATTAATTTATTCATTCACTCATTCAGTAATGCATAAATGAATCAATTAATTTCTTTAGTAGTTCATTCGTTCAGTCAGTCAGTCGTTTATTATTCACACATTCATTCAAACATTTACTAACGCATTACCTAATTCATTCGTTCAGTCAGTCAGTTGTTCATTCATTCATTTGTTCATCAACCAATTTTTTACTTAATTAATTTCATACATGTATTCATTCATTATTCATTCGTTTATTCGAATGATAATTCATTGTTCTAGCAGTAATCTGCATTCGGACTTTCACTCGAATGATTTTAGTAATCAATCAAATGCATTTGATTATTTGCATTCGAATGAATCATCTCAAAATGACATCGATTTGGTGCTGAGAGGTACATTGAGCATTAAAAATTCATGTGTTTCCAGATAACTTGATTTTTCACTAAAACCCAGGGAATTATTATATAATATATTATTACATAATGTTTGCCGGAAATCCAATACGATACATAAAACAGATAAATTAGTAGTACTTTGATTGTAATATTTAATTAAATAATTATTATCGTCAGGCTCGAATATTTCTTATTTTTTTCTTTTTTCTTGAGATCAAGAAACTTTGGTTGATTACATAATACGTTAAATCAACTTGTAATCAATTTTCAGTTATTTGGAGCTGCGTCACGTTATGTAACATAATATTAATAAATTATTTGAAAAGTATAAATATTAATACAGAATACAAAGTGTAATTCTATTATGTAGAATAATACAATGAATCTATTGACATGTGGAGTTATCAACTTGGATCGTCGCTAATATCGCCCTTGCGTACATCGCATATGTCTAGAGAAGGCGAACGATTACAAATATAGATTATGCATGTTCCACTGACATTGGATGCGGTTCTGTAAACTTGCACTTCTAACTACATATACCCATATTACATACTCCACCTATCCAAATATAGGATACAACCGTCACAAGCTGGCTGTTTAACTAAAGCTGGCGCGTACGCAAAACTTACACAAACGCATTTAAAATCTTCAGGATGTTAATTTGAAAAAAGGTTAAACTTAATTTTTACCAAATGCGCTTTCTTTTTAAAAGCGCATTATAGGTAAAAATGTAATATATCAACTTATTTTCATCATTTTCGACGAACGAAATAATGAAAAGGCTAGTTTTCTGCCGCCATTTTCGGCAAAAAAAATTTTTGGGAGCGACAAGTTGGCCACGCGCGATGGTGGGGTAGTCATTGTTCCGCTGAGATAGCCTGCCTGTTTATCTCGGTGGTGATGTCTCGGGACAATGTTTTGTCCTGCAAATTGCTGTTTACACGTGGGTAATGGCCAAGTCCTGTGCCGAGTGTGGTGTCTGTGAATAAGCGCATGGTATGACGTCGTACGGCATAGACATTATGAAAATACTCTATGTCCCTCTTTTTCTGAAAATGAGTTTTTTTATAGTCTAGAACTAGAATGCGAAATGGTGACGGTTGTTTTAAGTATATAAATAACGAGATTTATTGTTTATCAATAAATTTGAATACATAATTTCTCCAATATAATTTGAACGTAGTTATGCAGAAAGCAGCCAGTCCACATTTTGAAAGAAGAAAAAAAAGAGATATTGGTGTTATCGAATGCAGTAAGGTCAATTCTATGTTTTGCTAAAAACAACCAGACCGCTTTCATACAAAAAAAAAATTGATAATTACCTTCTAAAAATAGTGTCGATCACAAAAACGGAATTTCTTAATTTGCAGAAAATACCCACAACACTAGAAAAATTTTACGGTACTTTAAAAATGATTAAATCTGTTCAAATACATAATTAGATTCTTGTTTGTAATATTTAAAAAAAACTAATGTATTCACGGTTCATCTTTTGTCAAAATCAAAAACATGTCATACTGTTGTGTAAATTTAAATATTCACTCTTTTCATTAAAGTGCTATTATTTCAGTTTCACTTTTCAATGGCTGGCTGCTTTCTGCATAACTACATTTATTAGTACTGTGCATTTTAATTACACAGTATTAATTATAATTATAATGAACATAAAATATTAAATAAAAAACATGCTTGTTTAAAAATAAATAGTCGTCATTTTCATAAGTGATTGTTTTTTTCGCTTTAATTCAAAAGAGATCTTAAAAAACATTTATTATAGTAACTTATCATACCAAGATTTTTTCAATTAATATTCGGTACATTAAGAATGTTTTTGTGTAAGTTTTACGAAAGCGCCAACACTAGATAATCGACATCTACAAGATTTGATTAAATGAAAAAAAAATTACAAACCAGTGTTTTTAATCCATAGCTTAACACTTTGAGTACCGGCCGAATACACATAGAATTTACCCTGTGCCCGGCCCATTTTTGTGAAATTTCATGCTTTGTGAAGGGTTTTTTAAAAGTGCCATAATGATACTAGGTTAAATCAATTGAAACTTCTCAGATTTATTTGAAATAATAAAATAATTTTTGTATAATAGTTTTGCCAACATTGGCCTTTATGGAGAGCCACATTGCGCATTGCAATGTTCGCACATATACAGGGCCTCACTCTTTTTTTTTGTGCTTTGTATCCCGGAGCCGTGTAAATACGTGATTATAATAACCATGCGCTGTGTCCCGGTCCCGTGTTTTCACGTGGTTTACCAGCAGCAAAAAAGTACTAATAAAAGTCACTAGATGTCAATAAAATGCTCTTTTTAGACAGCTGGTAAACCACGTGAAAACACGGAACCGGGACACAACGCATGGTTATATAATCACGTGTTTAAACGGCTCCGGGATACAAAGTGTTAATACTCATACATCGAATATATATTATTATATTTTTACTTTAAAGAATCGCAGCGAAATTCAGACGAACGCAGAAGCATTTTGTGTTTATTTTATGACCATATCATTAGCAACAAACAAAGCAATGTTTGTTTATGCCACGCACATAAACGCGTCTGAGCGCGAAAGAGAAAGATATTATTTTCATAATGCGTATGCCGTGCGATGTCATACCATGGGCTTATTCACAGATACGACACAATGTGTTTGTGTAAGTATTGCAAACGCGTCAGCTTTAAAAAATCGACCAGGAGCTCAATCACAGATGGCTATCGACATGCTAAAAAACGTGCTAAGTATTTGAGCAATCACCACGAACAATCATGAACACGCTGAAGTTATCGCGGTCGCGTTGCAAAACGAAATTCAACTTCGGTCAGTTCAAGAGGATTGGTTGAATCTCGCACACGCCTTCTTTCAATTTTTCTCGATGCATTTAGCCGGCGGTCGGCAAGCCAAATGTTAAGAAAAGCAGTCGCCATAGTAATTGTTTGTAACTTGAAAACGAAATAACAAACCGGCACGAGATTACACGCGTGTTGACTTTTTTGATTTGACGTTTGACCACGGACTACGGATACGGAACGGCTATGGCGTTTTGCAACGCGACCGCGATAACTTCAGCGTGTTCATGATTGTTCGTGGTGATCGCTCAAATACTTAGCACGTTTTTTAGCATGTCGATAGCCATCTGTGATTGAGCTCCAGTACTCATTTTCAAATTAAGTCGATACTTATAACGGCTATTAATTATTTATTCAATATTACACTCGTTTACATATTTATGAACTTATTAAGGCTTTTTAGGCTGTGCTCGTGTTATGCCATAATGATTAACAATAAAAAAAATACGTAGTAAAATTAATTAAATTATAATAAGATGTGATGCAATAGACTACCAATGCAGAAAAACGAAGTAAAAATAATAAAATTTCAAAGAAGATAACATTTTAAAAAATCTGATATGATTATGAAAATATAAATTATACAAATTTAGTGACATACATAATCAAATATACAAAATAATAGTACTATTGAAATCAATTGAAAGTAATACAAAAACATAATTATAAATGATAATTAAAAGGTACGTCACATTTTTATTTTACATTTTTACAGTATGGAATACTTTCGAGTAAAAAAAATAATTTTGCACTACTTATTAGTAGCATAAAAAATATTTTTAAGTTTATAATTTGAATTCCCGCGAAAATAAATATTGCATTTGTCACGCCCCTAATACGTCACGATTCGTGTTAATTTTCAACTTTGTTTGAAACCGTTCAAATTTTTATTGAACGTCGTCACGAATCTTGACGTAACAATTATCAATTAATGGCGCGTTTTTCAAGTGACGTGTTTTTTTTTAAATTTCTTTTTTAAAACATAACATTGGATAACAATATTTTACTCAGTATTTTACTAGGTTTTTTTCAATATGCTTTTTGCTATACACATACATGAATTTTTTTACTATTTTTTTATTTTTATTTATTTGTTTTTGCACCACAACAGGCCAGGAGGCCCAATTACAGTGGTGAATTACATCACAGAACACCCAGGCTTGAGAAAAATTTCTTAATATTTTTTGTGTTCTCACCGGGAATCGAACCCGGTACCTTCCGTGCGTGAGTCAAGCGTCTTGACCACTACACCACGGAGGCCGCCAACTATTACTTTAAATATGTTTCTTATTGTGTATTTTGTTTTATTTCGCATTTTACTGAGTTTTTCAAATATTTTTATATGCATATTTATATATTTTTAATGTTTTTTACAATGTTTTCACTACATTTATTACTTTGTTTTTACTATGTTTTTGCTTCGTTTTTTTACTACATTTTTACTGTTTTTACTACATTTTTTACCATTTTTTAACTCCATTTTTACTTTGTCGTTTATAACTGTTTCTATTAATTGATTACTGTTTTTTATATTTTTTTGACTGTCTTAGAACGGGGTAAATAACCCTAGCTAGGCATTTAAAGCAACTTTGTATAAATTATAATTTTGTGTATGTAATATAATATGATAATAAATAAAATAAATAAATAAACAAGCTTAATTTTACCAAAGCATTTACTGATAAGTCTGATTTTTTTCTGGAAACGTTTGAAACATGGAAATAATAGTCTATAAAGAAAATGAATCTCGCTAGCTAAAATACATATTTGATTATTTTTTTAAACTGAAGAATTACTGCAAATTTTTCGAACTACAGTTCAGCTAACCAGCTCATTAACTTAACTACATATTTAAAGAAAGTAAGTATAAAGCAATTATTTTTCCATAGGGAATACAAACCCGTGTTTGTATCAAAAATAATAATTTAAAAAATCTAGAATATTTAGTTGTTGGTAACGGTAACTCACGGGAGTGAAATGTTATGCTACTAAAATGTTTTTTTTTTATTATTGAATCCGCATTCACTTCGAAAAACTTTTGTTCATATATTTCTTTATATTTTTTTTATTTCTATACCATATAAATTTATTTGTTTAAATTTAGAAATTAATTAGTGAAAATTTCTCCTCTCTAGGGAAATCTGCTCTAAGGAGGATGTGCAGTTTTTAAAATTAAATTTTGCATAAAATATTTCACATGTAATTATTATATATTTTTATTTTTCTTCTACGTAATTTACGTAGCTTGTATTCGAGTCCAGTTTGTTGTCGGTTTATTCATTGCTCTCGCTTTATAAGTTTTTTAAACGTTGTTTTCAATTGATAGAATTGAGGGTTTTTCACTCCACTGAAGGAATTACTGAGATATTTGCGAAAAACTTTGAAAAAAGAATTGTAAGATTTCTAATTATGCTTCACTAACTCAATGGAGAGTGCTTGGAAAGTTTGCGGAGCCAAGTAGTATAGTTGAAATTTGTTTTTGCAAGATTTAGAGACGGTTTTGAATTACGCTATTATTTAGGTAATGTAGATTTTTAAATACAGTTTTTTTTTGGCTTCAACAACTAATTTTCCGTTTTCGGCAAAGATTTCTAAGTTTGCTTTTAATACCCTCAGTTGCTAAACAGTGACTAGTTATAGAAGATATTGTAGCAACACTATAGACGTCACACGCGACGTCGCGCGCCAGGTCCGAGCGACGGACACGAAGAGAAGCGTTTTGGTTGTGTTCGGTGACACACGTTCTTTAGACAAAAACTTGATTTAATTTTAATTGTTACGATTTTATATTTTTCTTAACTACTTTTTTTACGTTTTACAAATGAGATTCCTTGAGTTATTTTTAAGTATTTCCATTCTCTACCATATTAAGTTTATATATTGTATCTTTTGTATTGATAAAAGATAATAAAACTGAAAGTACTTTTACTCTATCTGTAGATTACACATACCATGTTAGTCTGAAAATTTATCCAAAACGAGCGTGAAGTATGAAACGTTCTCACGGGACGATTTTTATGGAACGGTATCAACGCGGATAAATATTTAGCAATTTATATGGAACCTACTAGGCAGTCGACATAACCCGACTTTTAGTAGATAACAAAGTACCACCATAATATCTTCGCAGGCATTAGTTATTTCGAACTTTTGTTTCTTGTCCAGACTCAATCATTACTTTTTGAATAGTATTTGGCATTAATCATTTTAGTTTTGTACCATCCGAAGATGGGAGGAGTGCTCATTCAAAACCATGGTTGTGATTTTTTATCATCATCGTTCCCCTTTCCGCACCCAGTTGTGCAAAGGGGGCTTTATTTGTAAAACAAATGCCGCGTATTTCGATCATCAGTTCCATGAAGGTAAGATGATGAGTTATACGGTTTAGATGCCAGTCCAGGAACACTGAAGCATTGCAGTTTAAACTACATTAAAAATCAATTTTTCACGTCCACCGTGTCAGAAATCAAACCCAGAACCCCAAAAACGGTAGGGGAACGCGCCAACCACCACTTGGCGAGGCGGACTTATCTTCTTATTCAGTACATTTACCTGAATGCAGCCATCGAGTCGAAAACACTCGTCCTGGGTTCGGGTTCTATTTTACATACAGACTTCTTCAACCGCCTGGACACAAGCAGAACAACGGGCGGGAAGGCTTAATTATAGTGGTGAATTAGAGCACATAGCACCCAGGATTGAGAAAAAATACTTTTTTTTTGTTCTCACCGGGAATTGAACCCGGAACCTTCCGTGTGTGAGTCAAGCGTCTTAGCCATTACACCTATGATGGCTTTTAAACTTCTGGGTGGGTTAATTTACAGTCCCAACATTTTGGAGCGCATAAAATTATATGTACCGAGCAAGTATTTAAGAGCTAGGCAAGCACAGACCATTTGTTCTTCCAGAATGCAGGACAAATTTACCATTGTTGATGCCTGTGGGAAAATGATTGATCTGTCGAACAGCCTACCGAGAGAGGTGGTGGATATTTTCCATGCTGGGATTACCAGCTTTAGACTCTTCCTCTAACTATGTATCATAATGTGTTACTTATTCTTATTTTGAGTTAACAGCTCCCCAGGGAGTTGAATCCTGTCCTTGTCTACAAAAATTTGGACAAACTCAAAATATTGTTGATAAATCCACCTGGTCTATGAAGAAGTATTGAAATTGAAAAAAAAAAATTTAAGGCGTTGCCTAGTATGTAGGTGAAATAATTCAATTAGATGAATCTCACCCGCAAAAAATAAGGTTTCAGCTCTTTAACTTCACAAACATCAACAGATGAAAAAATTAAAGGAATATACATGTTTAAATATGGCTAGAATGGTGAATGGTGAAACCAGCCTATGCCTAGACTTCTATTTTACCTACTCTAAAATGTTTTTCATCTCTGTTGTAATATGTTAATATTATTCTTATTTGTTTACTATTTTTTTTATGGACTATATGTAGGACCTAAAAATCTATTGTGCTTTTTAAAAAACATGTTTTTGTAATTACCTAATAATATAATTAAGTACATAGTAATTGGCAATAGTGCTGTGTTATACATTTAAATAAATAATAAAACCACGGAGGCCGCCGGTGGTCTATAAAAATAAAAATAATAAACGTTAGTAACAAAGTTTTTTATTTTATAAAATATCCACAATACCTTGTTCCGGGGCTGGCTTGGAATGCGTATTAGCCTCAAGACAGTTGAGCCACTCCGTCATGCTGATTTTCTTATCGTGGTTGATATCACAATATCTCGGGAGCTTCTTTCCACACCTCCTCAGGAGTTTGTTGCTACTCACCAACTCTCGGAATGATTTCCACTCCTTCCGTTCGAGAATTTTATTTTTATTTTTGTCCAGGACTACAAAACTCCAGGTGGCAATTTGTTCCTCTTTGGACACCGGCCATTTTGAACCTCCCAATGAACTAAAATTTTAAGAAATAAAGGTACCAATACATATTTATATATTAATTTACAAATAAGGAAATATCAATTTTTTACATTTTTAAGTAATAAAGGCCTATGAAATACGGTCAAATAAAAAATATTTTTTTTATTGTTAATCATTATGGCATAACACGAGCACAGCCTAAAAAGCCTTAATAAGTTCATAAATATGTAAACGAGTGTAATATTGAATAAATAATTAATAGCCGTTATAAGTATCGACTTAATTTGAAAATGAGTACTGGAGCTCAATCACAGATGGCTATCGACATGCTAAAAAACGTGCTAAGTATTTGAGCGATCACCACGAACAATCATGAACACGCTGAAGTTATCGCGGTCGCGTTGCAAAACGCCATAGCCGTTCCGTATCCGTAGTCCGTGGTCAAACGTCAAATCAAAAAAGTCAACACGCGTGTAATCTCGTGCCGGTTTGTTATTTCGTTTTCAAGTTACAAACAATTACTATGGCGACTGCTTTTCTTAACATTTGGCTTGCCGACCGCCGGCTAAATGCAATACGGCACTCGAGAAAAATTGAAAGAAGGCGTGTGCGAGATTCAACCAATCCTCTTGAACTGACCGAAGTTGAATTTCGTTTTGCAACGCGACCGCGATAACTTCAGCGTGTTCATGATTGTTCGTGATGATCGCTCAAATACTTAGCACGTTTTTTAGCATGTCGATAACCATCTGTGATTGAGCTCCTGATTTTTTAGAGTTTATAAATTAAATTTTGGTTTACTTATAATTCTAAAAATAAGTAGGTATTTTTGCTTTCTTATTATTTACGAAAATACTGTAAAACTACAATAAAACGAATTATTGAGTGTTTAGTATAAAACAGCATTTATCGATAATATTCCTGACCGATTGATTACCTTTCTTTCCTATTCTTCTCTTGACCCTTCCTTATTGTACCTATGTACCTTACATCAAGTAAGAAGAAGAAATAGAAAAATAGAACATTTGAATTTGGAACGAAACCAACAACATTTTGACATTACACTAAAGATTGCATAAACATTCTTGGATTTGTCGCGCGTCGTTGTAAAAGTTATCATAAATCGTTACATAATTCATGGTGAATTTTCAATGCCCGAAACTGATGAACATCCTCATTGTACCAAAGGTAGATCCATTTCCGTATTCCTTTCCATTCTTCAAATATTTCCATCCTTTTATTAAATTAAATGAAATTGGGTTTTTCGCTACAGTCAGCTTTTCGTTAACAATGAGTGCCAGACGTTATCCGGATATGCAGAAATCTAGATAGTTAGATTAACCATTAAATTTAGGCAATGTTTGGAAAGAGAACGCAAACAATATTAACTTTTTTATTGATTTTGAAATAATACAGCAAATTGAAATTACATTAAAAACTTCCTTAAACATTTCCAGCAATGTTACTGGCTTTATCAAATAAACTCGTTAATGAGTAGCGAGGTCCCGCATACGGTTTTTTATTTCCTAAAAACAATCCGGATATATGGTAATCCGGATGACTGGAGTTTGGATAAACGGAGTTCTGTTGTGTTTCGATTTTGCGTCCTTTTTTTATTACCGTGTTATAAAATGAGAAACAAGTTTTAGTTCATCCTTTAGTTTGAGACACTACTGTGAGACTGATATTATCGTGGACGTTTAGTTAAAAGTCACTAACCCTAAAAATGACAGTTTTGAGATGCCAATTATGTTCTTTAAGAGAAAAACAGTACCAAGGTAAATTATTTAGAAAAAAGTTGCTTAAATCCGAATTATTTGTTTTTTTAATATCTGTCTTTATATGACTTTATATTCAAACATTAAAAAAATCTCAAAAAGTATTTTTTAACCCAAATTTCAAAATAATTATTTAACACTAACTCTTATAGCTTGCATTGTCTAGATTATAAATAAGCAAAATCGTCCAGATTTTAAATGCATCATTGGTAAAAAGTTACACATGGAATGTATTAAAAAGACGTGAATGAATTATGATGTGTACATAAAACCTTCAAAATACAAAAATCTGATTTTTCTTTGGTCCCAACCACTCACTGTTCCAACATTAAAATTAAGATTTCTCAAAATTACGTTTTTTGTTTAATGATATGCCTGAACGACGACGATATAATGTGTATAAAACAAACAACTTACCCAACACCAGTTCCATTGATTCCTGTCATCATTTGATTGTTAAGGAAATCTATCAAATCGCGCAAGAATTTAGTTTTCCTTTGTTCTGGACATCCTGTAATGAGAAATATAGAAATAAATAATTTGAATTGTAATTTTACATTTTTAGTTTTTTTTTATTCATTGAATTTTTGAAGATACTCATAACTTTTTACCCAGTTTGTACCATGTTTTTTACAGTACATCTCAGAAGTATTTATACACTTTAAAACGACCTAACACGACATAGTTGAATTCAAATCGGGAGTTGCGTACTGAGAGACGTCTACAAAGAAGCTAATGGGTCAAAACGTAAAATTACTCCTTTAAGAGTAGTTTAGTTGCCTTCTGTTTGATGCGCGTATACGATTTCTGGCCTATTCTCAATTCTATGCCAAAACTACTGTTTTTATTTTAGTATGTATCGTGTTATCAGCGCTATATTTTTTTTTAGATTTGTGGTTTTGAAATTACTCCGCCTGCGCCCGTGAGGTATCAAGTTCTCTACGGTGAGTTGTCCTGATTGGTGGGTTGGCTTCCCGGTAACCGGAAATATATCAAACACTCCGTTGTTGGTTGATTTCGGTGAACTAGTAAAGTTGTTCAGCGCAGTTCATTTTTATCAAAATCCTTTTTATTATTTTTTCATACATTTTCAAGAAATGTCGCCGAACAATTAAATGCTCTAATTTTTACCACGCGTCAGACAAAGTTTTTTATATTCAATTCCCTGTTGTACAGAACGCCCTCATTACATTTAAATAATAAAATTGTAATTCCACTAGGAATCAAACCCGTTAATCTCGTGCATAAGGCAAACGTCTTAGGACAAAAAATGACAAAATTACTAATAAATTAAACACACGAGAAAAAATATGTCCATAATTTTCGTATCCACACCCAGGCTATGGCTAAAAATGTTTATACTTCTTCTTATACCACTTACAGGGAAAACATTTTTGAATATGATAGTCGAGGCATTTATAGGGGAATATGATAGTCTAGACATTTACAGGGCTTATGACCTGCCATTGCTGGTTTAAGTTGGCACTTTACACACAGTAACATTCATAATAGGGAAATATCCACATACTACGAATATCGAAAAAATATATGAAATGGATATTGTAGAGAAATATTTTCATACATAAATCTTGGAGTGATCCTAGATAATAAACTAACTTTTCTGGAACACTTTGATAATATAGTAAACAGATCCTTAAAAATTTTAGGCTTTATTAATAGAACTACGTCTGATTTCCAAAGTATGCTTACACTTAAAACACTTTATTGCTCTTTAGTTCGCCCTATTCTTGAATATGCATCTGTAATCTGGTCCCCTCATTATGCTGTTCATATCAAGCGCCTTGAATCAGTTCAACATCGTTTTATAAGAAAAATTGCATGGAAGATGGGATTGGAAAGAGGAGACTATTCATATTCTGATATGGAGAGGTTTTTAAGCATATCAAGTCTTGAAAAACGCAGATGCATTGCAGATATAATCTGCATGTATAAAATTATGAACTGTCTCATTGATGCCCCTGAAATTTTGCAAAAGATTCTTTTTAACGTTCCCACCCGTAGACTAAGAAATAATGAAATGCTTTTCCTCGGTCACTACAGGACCAATTATGGTGCACAGTCGCCTTTGCCCAGAATGATCAGGCGGGTGAACGATCATCAAGATCTTGATTATTATGGTGTAAGGATGTCTTTCTTTACAAATCAGCTAAAGAATCTGTATAGTTAGCCTATGCTTTTTACTTAATCTAAAAAATCTATCATCTGTCTTTGCTGCTTATTTCTGTTCCTTATATTTTTTTATTCCTTTGTAAAAATTTCTTTTAATTGTAATGTTTATAATGGACTTTGTCCGTAAATAAATAAATAAATAAATAAATAAATAAATGTAAAAAAGAAAATCAATAAAAACTACGTTGGTAGAAAAACGCGACGTGTTTGGCCTTGGTTGTTATGATGTCAATATTCGTGATATTGATCTACAGAAATTTCAATGGCAAGGAACAAATAAACATGAATCGTGAAGTATTAAGGGAGTGGCTAATGGAATGATCGTTTTTGCGGGAATTAAAAATTACAAATTTAAAATATTTTTTTCTGCCACTAATAATTACTAAAAATATTTTTTTTCATAGACCTTTATTACTTTAAACATGTAAAAAAAGGTATTTCCCTATTTTGCCATATTACAATCCAGCATGACTAGAATCATTTAGACATACTCAAAACATCGTTGATTTATTTTTAGTTTTCATGAAATGTTTTGTGTATTCATGCTACCTTTCATGGGCCTATGGCTTGTGGACGTGGCCTCGCACTTGGGGTGTTGGTCCTTCTTGGAAGTTCCAGGGATGGGCTTCCCAGAGTCCTGCGTCACGCACCAGCAGTAGCCCGTGGAGCGGTAGCACTGCACGTTCTGGTAGCGCCCGTCCGCCGTGCACTCGGGAACATACAGAAGCGTATCGCCATTTCTCTTCAAAAAGTAATCAGATTATTGAGTCATCATCAAACCGAATCGTGGGCTCAATGCTATAACTAAATAACTCATATATTTTTATTTAGCCACTAAAACACATCTTCGTATCCTCCTCCAAGAAGCTACAAATAGACAAGTCGTGCGTTCAAATCAATAAAATATAGGTTAGGTAATGCATCACGACTTCAATTTATAGCATTCAAAGGTGGCGTAGTGGTCAAGACGCTTGACTCACGCACGGAAGGTTCCGGTTACCGGGATTCCCGGTGAGAACACAAAAAAGTATTTTTTCTCAAGCCCTAGTGTTCTGCGCTATAATTCAACATTTTAATTGGGCCTCTAAAAATATTAACTAAAAAATAATGTTCTAGAAGTTAGCTTGTATTAAGCTCAGAAAATGTATGTAAATTAAGGTGAAATAAAATAAAATATTTTGTAAATGATTTTTGACTTGTGGTAATAAATGATATTATAATATACTAGCGGACCCGACAGGCGTTGTCCTGCCCGAACGTTGGCTTGCCTGCTATTACCTTGGAAAAAGAATTTTCATTGATAAGTAGGTACCCAGGTAATTGTTTGTGATTAAATTCCAGAACTATAAATTGATAATATTCAAATATTGAATTTAAGTAGATCCCTAGGTACTTGTTTATGGTTGAATTTCTCAAAAATAAATATTTGTTCAAATATGGCATTCTTTTTGCAAACGTCAAACTCCGGTCTTCTCACCAACAGAGGTGTGAACTTATGTATTAATACGATTTTTAAACATGAATTGAATTCAATATTATTTTAGTATTACCGAAAATCTTATAAAAATAAATAAATGGGTAGAAATTATAAGGAATTCAAGGAAAGAATCTGATTGAGATTCGCAAAAACGAATGCTGTTTGTAAACATTAAAAAAAAACTTTTTTATACGCAAAAAAAACAACATCTTTCAATTTTTTTGCAAATTAATTCTCCTCGAATGCAACCCTAGTAAATCGATTAATAAGACATTTAGACTCCTAACTTATTTTTTCATATTAGATTGAAGATTTTAATATCTACGAAGACGCACAGCGCAAAGATCTATATTTTTTTGAAAACCGCACGTAAATCGGTTAAGCCATTTAGGAGGAGTTCGGTGACATCACATGTACAGAGGAATTATATATATAAATATATTACACAGATGGTTACTGTTAAGTTAATAAAATATTATATTGTAACACCATAATTCTATCATTTGAGTTTTGTTTCCTGTTATGATTTTTGACGTATTGTGAATAAAATTAAAATATATTGTTTGGTCATTTACCACATTCAAAATATTTTATTTGTTGTTTGGTTGTTCATCCATAAAAACATCACCATCATCATGATAATTCCCTTTACATACCTAATGGTGCATAGGGTACTGCATTGGTACACCAATTGCAGCGTATCTTGATCATTTTTGTTACATGATGGTAAGATGATCAGTCTTACGCTTCAGGCCAGCCAGTCCAGGGACTATGAAATATTTCTTGTCAACCGTGTCGGGAATCGAACCCGAGACCTCTTGCATGGTAGGCAAACACGCTGACCATTACACCACGAGGCTGACTATCTTAATTTTTTTGTATTATTATAACCTCATAAGATAAACAAATTTATGAAATATTTATGTAGTGTAATCAAAACGCGGAGCACAGATTCTATCGTCCACCATCGGCTGAATAATGGCCAAATAAGGGCCGAATCCGGTTCATAAGAACATAAAAAAATTATTCAAAATAATGTTTCATACCAAAATTCTCTCTGAAAAAAATAATTTGACGTAGAAATAAATATCACAAAATGTATGTTATTTAAAATGCTAGTATTTCTTTTCAAAAACAAATACGGAATATTTGGCTTTGACCATCTTCGTTCAATTTATTATCCTTAATTATTTTAACAAATTTTACGTCTTTATATGAGAATAAATGTTTGGTTTAAATTTTAAGAGGTGTAATCTGCCAGGCGCAAACTAATCATATTTTAGTTATATAAAATTTTTATGTATATTTTTCAACAGAAATTCCTTAAAAATTATTGTTATCATATAATGCATATTTACTAAATTTTTTTACAAGCGTGATTTTGAAAAAACGTCATTTTAAAATGGCAAAATCAAATAATTTTCTCATTTTTCGTGAATGTATTATATACTAGATTAAAGCCTTAATTTAATTGATTGAATGTGCGTTATTAAATATTTGTATGTAACCACTTTCCGACTTTTCTATGTCCTTTAAAAAATAATGTTCCTTTGATTAATAATTAAACAACCTTTCAATATAGTCCGTTATACGATGTTCCGCTGTAATAGTCACCCTAAACCTATTAAGCTCACCCCCTCCCTCCCTCTCCTCTACCTTTTTTCAACTATTTCTCAAACAACATATAATATTTTCATTATTTAATCAGGCATGTGTGTCTTAATCAGTGCACGTGCTTATTAAAATGCATTTAGTGCTGGTTTTATATTTATGTGCAACAACTATGGTGAAGGTGTATATTGGGTTTTGCATGTTGGTTTAATTGGTGTCCTGACGAAGAGACGGTTACGTCTCAAAACCGGTAGACATAGAAAAGCCGGTAAGTTGTTATATACAAACATCTAATAACATTTAGTCAAGTGTTTGACCACAAAGTAAATGCTTTAAATATTAATAATATTGAATGTGTATTTACTTCGTAATACAAAAAGATATATTATTGTATCAAAACATATAATGATGACATCTTAAAAAAAACATCTATTATACAAACTTTCAATGAAAAAAAAACCACTAATTTACAAAATTCTCGAAACTCTAGATTTCCAAATAATTTAACTTTACACAGATGCACTACAACATCCTTAAATCATTTTTACACTGAGTGTGTTTTTCATTCTTTATTTTAATTCTTAACTTTTAATTACTTCTACGAATTTTCTTAATTTTTTTACTCTAATTTTAATTTTTAAACAATTTCTATTTAAGTTTTTTTCCTTCTATTTTTTGTAGTTGAATTAATAACCTTACATATAATTACTTTATAATATGGAAACTTTGCTGGTCCATTAGAGTTAAGTCTATCTGTGTAAAATATAAAACTTTGTAACTGTACTGTATGTTTCCTAAATAAAAGAAAAAGAAGAAAAAAAAAATTCAAATGTTGGAAAAAAAAAACTTTCGTACTCTTCTAGAAATCTTAAAATCAATACCAAATAATAAAACAGTTAAATCTTAATAAAAAAACACACGGGACTCACCCTTGCCTGAACTCCTTGCAGTGGAAAGTTGTTTATCTTTTAGAATATACGAGTAATATATAAATACAAGGAATCTATTTTAGATAGCAAAAATAAAATGTAAATAAAATATAAAATATATGTGTGTAAATACCATATTAAAAATTAATAAAAACAAATGTAAAACGAACTCCCGTTCTAAACACGAGTTTTCACTCTATTAGAGACGTAGAAATGTTATTATTAATTATGTGTGTACAAACCATTTTGTTATTTTATACTTATTTTGTATATAATTATTTTTAACATATTTTTTTTAATCTCAGAAGTGTCACTCAATTAATTATTTTCAAAGAGCGATTAAACTGCTATATTTTCGGGAGAGTCATATTTCTTTATAAAGGTGTTACAATACACAAATTGTAAATATAGAACAATATTCGTAATGTAATCATTCATCATCAGAATTCCCTTTCCGCACCTAAACGTACTGCATTGGTATGTAAATCGCAGCGTATCTTGATAATATTTATAACATAAAGGTAAGATGATCGGTCTTACCTTTCAGGAGCCAGTCCAAAGACTATGTAATATTTCAGTGTAAAAACACCTTTTTAAATAAATATTTCATGTCAAGCATGTCAGGAATCGAACCCGAAACCTCTTACTAGGTAGACAAATGCGCTGACCACTACACCACGAGGCCGACAACGTAATCATTCAATCAATACAAAAAACAATTGACCCAATAAGCTGTAGGATATTGGGCCTCATGCCTAAGAGTTGAGTTATTATTTTTAAATAATTTATTTATTTTTATGCAAAATTCACTCGCATTTTTAAAACTTTCCGCTTAAGCAAATTCCAACACAATATCATAAAAATTCTAAAATTTAATTTATTTAGAGTGACGTCAGATCCGCTTCCACGTTCTTGTAAGTGTCCTTCAATTCCTTAGGAAAAAAACATGTTTTTACCTGTTCATCTAAAACAGATTTCCTATCAGAAAGGCAGTCATTAGAGTCTGAATCATCCTTGGACCTATCAATAGGGTCATCTAAACCGGGGAAAAGGGCCGAAACTCGTGCCAAACTGTCTTGCAAGACTGAAAAAAGAAATAACCATATTACTATCGATACCCACATACAAATATTTCACAATAAAGATTCTAATGCGCCTATTAATAGTTATTAATAGTTTATAACTAAAATACAGTTTGCATGAAATTAAATTGTATTTTTTTAATTCAAAAATTCAATATACTATTTATGTGACTATCGCACAAGTGTGCCTTCAAAATATGAAAACTAAAATAAATCAATTAATTAATTTTAAAAAAAGATCTTTTTAAAATTATAGAATAATTAAAATACACTTATTTTGTTACATGCTTATAGATTTTAAGCTGTTATGTTATCACGGAAAATAAAATTATTATAAGTCTTTAAATAACATTCACATATATTCAAATAGTTGTTTTCTAATAGAAACGACTTGAATTAATTATAAGTTAATATTAACGAAAGTATTGAATTTTATAAATCTTTTGAAATATAAGATTATTCTAAAAGGTCTATAATTTTTTTAAAAGGAAGGAAGGAAGGATAGTCTAAAAGTCAGCAAATTTGTAAACTGTTGGTTTTGTCATAAATTATGCAGTGATTATTCAAAATCTCGAGTCCAAAGTTTATAAAATCTGTAATTCTAAGTATTATAAGTTGTAATAAATAGTCAGTATAAAGATACAATCGTATTATTTGTTTTACAGAACTTTAAATAGAGAAATAATATTTTATTATAGCTTTTTTGGCTAGTTACTCGCAGAAATTCTTAGATCATTTTATTGCTGCAATTGTAATTTTACAAAACGTTGATGATATCAGCCATAGTAATATTCCTAAATTAATTATGTTTCATGCTTTATCCTTCCGGTATTTATTTAAATAAGTCCTAAAAACATCCGCGTACTCTAATTTTGTTATAAAAAGACCCACGTGTGTAAAATTGTAAACTTTAAATTTTTGCTTCACATGCAATAATTTATTTATAGAGGTTAGCAAATTTCCTAATTAATAAGCATATTTAAACCCCTACGTTGAAAATTGGGTTCATCAAAATACAGAATATACTATGCCTAGTGTATATATTATATATGGTTATACATTTTCACAGCGGAAAAATATTGTAATTATTTGGTGGTCTATTCTAAGTCATTTTCTATTTGTGGGAATCACAAATAGTTTAACAAAACATAGAAAATGTTAGCCTCGGTTAGTCTGTGCTAAAAATAATGTGTTTTAAATATTTTTTTATGAAAAATTATCACTCACTGGAAAAATATTAAGTACACAATATTATTTATTGTGATGTTACTTTCCAATTTTAACACTATTTGTAAAATACCGTTCCGTAAAAAGTAAGCACTGATACGATAATCATTTTTTTCAAGAATAGGTGACATTGTTCAAACCACCTATAGTAAATAATTATATTGGGAAAATAATTGTTTCCTTGTCTCGGTGTACAAATAAACAAACTGAATATTCCCAATTCGAAGAAAATTAAAATTTATCGCTACGAAAAAGGAAAATATTTAAAAAAAAAAAGGGAAAACAGAAGTTTAAGTACTTGCGGGTCTTATGACATTCCATTTGCCACTTTGCGCACTGTGAAACATTAGCCGGTCTGCCTATATTAAAACGTCCGCATTTCCTCAACTCCTCGATCTGTTGACTTTTGAGAAGTAAAGAAGCTGAAACCTTTATCGATATGGGTTAGATTTATCTACAATAAGTGCAATCCAACCTGACAAATATATGGACGCACTCAAAACATTGTCGAAGAAAATGTTTAAATAATATTTTGTTTGTTTATTTATACGCCCTGAACATGAAACAGCCCTGTTCCGAAACTAGGTGGCATTTTATTTTAACTAAATGATTTTTTTTGAAGTTTATGTATCGACAAAAAATCACAAAGGTTGTGTAACATATATATTTTTTTGTTAGCAAATTTCAGACAAACATTTACAGCATAACTAATACTTGTGGGTAAAATTTGATATACCTACCTACATGTAAAATACATACAATTGTAGAATAAATATAAAAGATATGTTTTTAAATGTTTATTTATATGTTATGTAGGTATTAAAGTTTGTGTTTTGAGCATTTTTTTTTGAAATTCGCATGAAATAGAATACGGTAATATTTTAACGACAGAAATACAAGTATCGCAAATCGCAGTAAATAATAAATATCCTATGAATACACTAGAAAGATACAATAAATAACACGCATTATATAATATCAATTGGCAAAAAAAACTATTATATTTGCAGCAGGGTAGAATAAGAACAAACAAATGCAGTTATTTCAAAACTATATTATAATTCTATGAACAACATTAATAGCGATTAAAAATGGAACGAATAAGGAATTTCAGTGATTAGAAAAAATCGAATAATGACAAACGAATATTTTCACAAATTAATGTACATTATGAGATCGATCAAAATGCGGGTTCATAGTAAATGTGTCGGTGATAGTTTGGCGCTGGACTGAACACATAAGTATATTAGGTACGTCAAAGTTTTCTTAATAAATTTGCACATATTAATGTCAAATGCTTAAACTTCAATTGTGTTAAAAATTTATTTATTTTTTACTGAAATTCCTCATTTTAAGCTTTTCGATTTAACATCGGTGACCTAAAAAAGAATGCAAGATGTTTACCTGATCCTTTTAAAAGGTTTTCGCTTATGTAGAAGACTCGCGATGGAGACAATAAAACTGTGGAAAAATATCTGTAGGAAATAGGTGTAAAAAAAGACAGTTTATGCTAAATAAAAACATTTGAAAAATACAAGTTTAAAATTGATTTTGTGAATATATTGAAATAATGTACCCTCTAATTACCCGGGCTATAATGCGATCGATTTTAAAAGTAGTTTTCAACAAGCACTAACATAATATAATAATACTGTTACCAGGCTAAAAGCTCCATATTGTCACGTTCAATGCATAGTTACAAGATTAGAATTGTAACATTGGATTGAAGTCAATTTTTTGCTTTAAAACCGGTAAACTCGTAAAACAATGTACATTTCAAAACTACATTGTCATTCATTTACATTTTTAAAAACCCCAAGTGGTCGAAATTGTGCGTTAATAAAAAAAACTGCACACACTTTCAAAAAGGAACAGTAATGTAAATAGGAAATACTAATATACTCTTTTAATCAGCTGAAATTGCGCACACGACAGCAATTGTTTTGATCGTAAAAATTAATATTATGTTTTGAAATACTCCTTAGAAGAAACTTATTTTGGTGGTAAAATTATGTATTTAATTCTACTTTAATAATATTAAGGTTGTGTTGCACAAGGATTAAGAGAACTTTTTATGACTGGATGAAGAAAGCGAAAGATAGAACGTATGGAGAAGTATAAAGGAAGGTTAACTTTTTAATTAATTAATTTATTTTTGCACCACAACAGGCCAGGAGGATTGGAATTTTTTTGAAGCTTACCATATGGAATGTTCCTATGAAGTTTCGCGGTCTGTCCCTGAAAAACCGTGTATAGGCACAAGTAGGTGTTGGGGTCGTTTGGTCCCCCCGTTCGGATCATGTTTAATTTTTGGATGCTTAGTGAGGAAAAGGTTGGACGAGAAGGGGTGAACTTTCTCGGAACTGTTGGACTTACCTATGTTTATGTCGCTTGCAGACCCGACGGTTGGGCCTGGTTGCTGGTTGCGTACTGCGTACCATTTGTTGATAAAATAATTCAACTTAGCACTAGCAAAACCATCAAATTTAATATGCAACGCCATTTTTTAAATATTATTTTTAATGTACTTAGGCTGATGGGCTAGAATTACGAAAGCAGAGCATGATGCTCTGGCGAAAAAAAACCTGGGCAGCACCATGTGAAGGAACTACTGAATGGGGTAGCATCGCAAATGTGTGCTTTTGAAGTAATGAAACATGGTCAAAACCAAGTGATAGCACTTTCAGCGCACTGCAGATTGAATGACCACCTTACTATAAAGAACCTTTCTCAAAGGAATGTAGATACATCTATCATTTTAGGTGAATGTGACGCTTTATATCACTAAAGAAGCTCCATCCTAGGTGTACTACTGGATAAAGCTGAGTGTGTTACAGCGCTCGTTCCCTATATTATTGTCCGATACTTTGAGGACCCTGGCCCCTGGCCCCGATTACAATAAGAAGTTAACAGAGTTATTTTCGACTGTCTATAAAGAAAAACCGATATTTGTGTGCGAAAATGAGTATATTTGCATGAACATTTAAAGTATCTTCGCCGGTAACTTATAATTGAACATGTTTAGAAGAAAAAATGTATGCATATTCTGCTTTTTAAACAGAAAACTTAATTTTACTTTGTAGATAAAATTAAAGACAAATGTTAATTTTCCATTATAATCGGGGCCCTGTACCGCGATTACAATGGAAAGTTAAGGACGTCACACCTTCACCATGATGGTGTAGTTGAAGACAAATTATCTCGAGTGGATACACTACCGACCCCCACCTTCAAGTTTTGGGTAGGTACGTCGATATGAAACAAGGGGAAGCGTACGTCACGGTTCACATATCAACGCACTAAAGAGACATTGGTTCAGTATGACGTCATAGTCGAAGATAAAATTCTTCCGACCGATTACGAAGATACACTTCCGATCCCCCCTACCATCGCGTTTCAATGTAAGTACATCGTTTTATACCGACGGATCTAGTACCCCTCGATGCACATATTTACAAATGAACAATGACAAACATATTGTACCACCGTTCAATCTTTCCTTTAATTACAATTTACTAAATTTTTTTAAACGTTCTGAGGTTAGAACTTTTTTTCTTAAACGCCTATTAATAAAACGAAAAAGAAATCGGTAAACCTTCAAGTCGAATTAAATTCCGACATAACTGTCAATTTGGTAAATGAACGCCTAGATGCAAAAAAATATGTGACTAGATTCTGCCCTTTTAACATATCTAGGCGCAAAAAATGTTGCCACCATAAAAAAACTTTACTATTTTTCAGAGTGTACGGTATCGAGACGTTAAAGGAGCCGGCTTTGTAATCAATCAGCAGATAAAACAGATACTGTCTTGGAAATTGTAATTAAGTAAGGGACGCGGACTAAATTTTCGGGGTCATTCATATAAGGTCGAGATGGCAAGTCAGTAGAACAAACCGAGGTAGATATAGATAGTACAGAAGTTAAGTATACCGTCTCGGTATGTACCGATGAAGATAGCCTTTATTATAATCGCGTCCCTGGGCTTGGGAGAGGAGATTTAGCAATAGATATAAGAGCACTCGCCGTCCACTCAGTAGCTAAGCTCTCATCATCATTCCCTTTCTGCACCTAATGCTGCATAGGGCACTGCATTGGGACGCCAATTTTAAAGTATCTTGATCATTATTGTTACATGAAGGTAAGATCTTACGCTTCTATTTTCAATAAATCTTTCATTTCGACTATGTAGGGAATCGAACCCGACACCTCTTGCATGATAGGCAAACGCGCTGACTATTACATCACGAGGCCGATTCGCATTTAAAGCGCGGTATAAAGCGCATTTAGTACTTAAAAACGCGCTATATCGCGCTGTAAATGTGTTCGGAATACCAGCCCTGGGAATGGAGGGCGATAAATACAATAATAAGATCCATCACAATGACGTCACGAGGTCGCAGTAACGTCAGGAGATTATTTAGACGCTGGTGATCAGTGTTACGCTTTATTTCCGTCTACTATTAGACATAGGGGTGCTTCATGACATACTTAGTGGACGCCTTGATAGTCCGGCTCTTATATCGGAGTTATCATTAAATGTCCCCGGCTAATGCACCCGTCACCGTCAGAAAACATAAATGTATCAAGACATTTAAAAGAAAATAAAAGTAAAAGTATGGAAGGAAAGCAGATTTGACCATTTTTGCTAATTACTAATCTTGAACTTTAAAAAAATTGACAACCTCGTCCCTATCATTTAATTGATTACGTCATAAATTCTTCCGAATCAAACAATGATAGAGTATTGTGATAGATTACTGGTTTCTGGGAAGCAAACTCATCAATCACCAGAACTCGCCGACTCACCAAGTAATTTCAACAATTTGAAAAATCATAGGGTTGATGATATGATCGATAAAAATACCAAAAATAATTGGCTTGTTTGATAGTGTATTTACAAATAAAGAAATAAAAAAAACTCTCAACTTTCTCCTGAGATCTGATGACCCAATATTTTTTTAATTGTAAAATACCCATTCAATATCTTATGTTATTATTTTATTTAGAATATCATTATTTTATTGATGAGCAATCACCGTGGTTTTCTATTTTTTTATTACTTAATAGTAAACTATGAAAAAAAAAACATTTATATTTTTATGTATCGTATTATCAGTATTACGATTTTTTTAATTTTTTTTATTTTGGAATTACTCCGCTAAAAGTTCTCTTCCGCTTCTTCTCGGTCAGTTCTGCCGATTGGTCTGTCGACTTACCGTAAACCGGAATCTTTCACAACTTTCTTATTATTGGTTGATTTGTATGAACTAGTGACGTCGTTCAAAGAAGCTAGTTAAAAAAATCCGTACATTTTCAAGAAACTTTGTCGTACAATTTAACGCTTTTATTTTTACCGAGAAAATATTTTTTGGATCCAACTTTTCGTGGGTCTGAACTTCGTCATTATTGCCCAGAAACTTTCATAAGTTTATGTAGGTATACTGTAAAAAGATTTACAAAATTATTAACGAACTCACCTCCTGAAGAATTTTCAAAGTAAATATTAGAAAATTTAAAAAAACTTTATACACGGTTTTTCAGGGCCAGACCGCGAAACTTCAGTGGAACATTCCTCAAGGTAAGCTTGAAAAAAAATTCTACTAAAATTTTTCCAAAAACTATGTACTTATATTTTTTTCCTTCTTATAATCTCAAAATGGAGTAAATTTCTCAGACAGGCAGTCCCTCCACAAATCCCATCTCTCTCCTACGGCAGGAGTCCTACCCAGCCGCTTCCCTTGTCCGCGTCTGGCGCGTATCACTTCGTTGGTCAAATACGATTTTATCTCAACTTTTTTTGTAGGGGAGGGGTGGGGATTTTCGGGAAGGATGCTAGTCCGAGAAAGATTTACTCAATTTAGAGATTATATATTTAAAAAATATATATGTTTAAAAATGAGTTGTTGGAAAAAAATCATTAGGGTTTTTTAAAGCGTACCACGAGGAATATTCCTCTAAAGTTTCGCGGTCTGGCCCTGAAAAACCGTGTATAGATTTTTAGACTTTTTATTTCCACCCGGACACCGGGTATTATTTTACAACTATAAGGTGACCTTTAAAAAATCCGTGAAACCAACTACAAGCACTATATTGTAAGGAAGTGTATATTCACTCAATGTGCAATAATACCCTTTTTTGAAGTAATTTTAAAGGCGTGTAATGTGGCGTTCGGCGACAGAATTTGCGCATTTTATTAGATTTATTGGCAGGCATAAATTTTAAATGGTTCCTAAGTACGTCTACGGGTGTCCGGGACAGTTTTTAACATTTTGAAGTGTCAATGATAGCTACTTGGATTTCATTATATATATGAATATAATGTTTTTCGGACAATGGTGGCATAGAAACTCTTTATTGTCCAGAAGTCTGGAATGCGTTCGCAATAGCATATTTTTAAATGCATTCCTTTATGACCTACCAAATAATGATGACTAGTTTAAATCTGAGAATCGGGAAAAATAATACTTTAAAATATACATACAATTACTGAAAATAATTCAGCTTAGGGTCAAGAAAAAATCAATGTGTCATGTCGAATGAACGAATTGATGAATTTTATAAACACATACGGCAAAATTGCCGTTCACCAAACGTGTATTTAATATAATTTTGTCGGCCTCTTAGTGTAATGGTCAACGCGTTTGCCTATCATACGAAAGGTCTCGGGTTCGATTCCCGGCATGGTTGATATGAAATATTGATTTAAAAGGGTGTTTTTACATCAGAATATTTCATTGTCCCTGGACTGGTACCTAAAGCGTGAGACTGATCATCTTACCTTCGTGTAACAAGAATGATTAAGATACGCTGCGATTGGTGTACCAATGCAATGCTCTATGCACCATTAGGTGCGGAAATGGAATGATATGAGATAGTTCAGTGCTACAAAAAATGTTTTCTTACGCGCGGAAAAAAATCGATGTTTCTCGGAAATGTATGAAAAACATAATTAATTTTAATAAAAAAGAACTGCTCTAAACGACGTCATTAGTTCTACGAAAACAACCAATAATAGAGCGTTTTGATAGATTTCCTGTTTCCAGGAAGCCAACTGACCAGTCGGCAGAACTGAAAGACGAGAACTTAATAAAAAAAAATATGCTGTGCTTGATACATACATTTTTTTTTAAATCACTGAACTTCCTCATGATCCCAACATAGGTTAGATACCCTATTTTTTTTTTATGTAGGGATGAATGAAGGATACAGTTATGTGTGTGAAAAATAACTAAATTCATAGACGAGTATTTTTTAGTTGACAGCTAAAAAAATCGAGCGAAGATAAGTTCACCTTGTAGTGTAGTAGTTGGTACGTTTGCCTACCATTCGTGAGGTCCTGGGTTCGATTTTTGATTTGGACGACATAAATAATTGATGAACATAAAAAGTGGTTTTACAACGCAATATTTCATTGACACTTGACTAACACAAGAGCTGTAAGACTGATCACCTTACCTTCATGTAACAGATGATTAATATACGCTTAATTTGATGCATCAATTTAGTGCCCTGTACATCACCGGGTGGAGATTGGGAGATGATTATACTTTTATATATACTCATTATTATTCGAAATTATATAAATTCTAGTGAATAAATAACTATAACAGTGTAAGTCACTCTCCAAGCACAAGAGTTAGTCTCTTTTTTTGAAGAGTTAAAGTTATAACATTTACTAGATGTATAAAAGTAGATTTGTATTAGAATAAAAAAATATGTACCATTTATGAAAATATATTGAATAGTAATAAAATTTAAAAAACGAAATTAATAATTTTGTAACTAAAATCGGAATCAGTCATTTTGTGAAAGGTCACAAAATAAATAAAAAAAACTTTAAACTGGAAAAAAAAAGTTGTAACTAAAATCGAAATCTGTCATTTTGTGAAAGGTGATAACAAAAAACATGGTAAACACGACACTGAATAAAAAAAATTGCTATACAGCATAATTCTTTTTTTTTTAATGACCTACTTCTCTACTGATACTGTAAAATAAGAACAAAAATCTTTAGAACACCAACCTAATATATATCTTTTAATGTAAATATAAAAATGTCCAAATTATTTTCCTACAATTATTTATAATATTTTTATAAAAATCAACTAAAGCAATCTGTGTTTGATATCATTTGACTAAAGCATGCTGACTACCTTATCTCTTTAATTTATCCCCATTCCCAAAAATAATATATACAGGTGACTGGAACTGAACCCGCCATAGCAAATTTGCACATCGAGGAAATCATTTGCTAATTATTATTATTATTATTATTGCGGTGTCAACTTTTAGAGTACAAATTTTGTACCGTTGGAAAGGTGACAAAAGGTATTAAACTAAATGAGAGTATAATCAACAGATTCAAATTAAGATGCTCTAGTGTTGTATAGATTCCCTGGAAGTAAAAAATATCGACGGTTGAAAAGTTTGAAGAAAATGGCAGCTTTCTAAAAGAACTGGGAATGCGGTTAGGAGTAGCAGGCGCCACATTCAGCAGTATGAAGGCTGTCTGGAGATTGTATATTTACTCAGTGAAAACCAAATGCCACCTATATAACGCTTGCATGGCACCTATATTCTAAGCATGCGAATTGCAGCACCTCAATTGTGCCCAAAACAGCAAAATACTGAGTTTTGAGAATGGGTGTCTCAGAAGAATCCCGGGTATGGGATTTTTTTATTTTTTTAAATTTTTTTTTCTTTCTTTTATTCAGGAAACATACAGTACAGTTACAAAGTTTAATATTTTACACAATTAGACTTAATTCTAATGGACCAGTGAAGTTTCCATATTATAAAGCAATTATATGTAAGGTTAATTATGAAAGTATAAAAAAGAGAAGGAAAAAGAAAAACATAAATGAATGTTGTTTTAAAATTAAAATTTATGTGAAAAAAATGGTTTGTCTTTGTGTGGAATGAAGTAATAAAAGAATTGACGCAGCCAACTCCGGTGACAACTGTCGTCAAGCGGAGGCGATACGGTTGGCTAAGCCATGTACTGTGGATGCCTCCTGAAAGCCTCAACCACACTCGCCTACTTTACAAGGCATCGGGTTCTTGACGTCCCGGACGTGCACTGCTGACTGTTTGTCGGCAGTTTATATCAGAACTTCGGGAGGAGAACCTGACTTGGGAGAACGCAAAGAAGTTGGCAGCCGATAGAGATGTATGGAGGCCCTTTGTGGATACCATATGCTCCAACTAGGGAGTGGACATGGAACGATAAGAAAGTTTTAAACGAATGATGAGCTATGGCTCTTGCAAGAGAGTATTAATGCGATTAAAGATTTTTTTAATAGAAAAATTAGAAATGGAATTGATATTCAATAACCATCCGGCCTTATTTTACTATCCGGCCAGATACCGAATAGTAGCTCTATATCCTGCAGATACGTAATATTCATTAAACAGAAAAAGAAATATGAAATCAATGCCACTAAATTAATTTATTGATATTGAACTGAAAAATTGTCTTCTCAGCTTTTTACCTTTGACAGATGGAACCGTTAAAGAACTTGGAACTGAGTGGCAATATAAATAAGTTGAAATCGGTCAATCAGACTTTTTACCATTGATAACATAAAATACATATCGTTTATGTAAGTTCAATGCTGTGGATGAACCGTTTGTCAAAAAAAAGAGGGACAGAAAATCTTGCGATTTCGTAAAAAATGATGCAGAAAAATGCAGTTTATTTTGTGTTGTTGATTTATATTAGAAAATCTTTTTTTACTATTGTATACGAAGGAGATTGTGGCAGCTACGTATGGCGTATTTACTGTGTTGCCTTTACGCAAATCGAATGTCTCATCCGCTGTATTGAATTTAAATATATATGTGGTGTTGCTTAGTAGGGAGGATTTATTCATGGTACTGAAGTTAATCGAATGGAAACAGTCTATTGGTCAATTTCGACATTCAAATATAATAAATGATTGGAACACCGTAGTTTTTTTTTTATTTCACGTTGAATTTGATCGTAAATTTTTTTTAAAGCGTAATTTTATTTTTTAACCCTAGTTTGAGGATAATTCCGATGTATTTTAACTACAAATGTTTATGACTATCAAAAAACTATTAAAAGGATTTAAATAATTAAAAAAAAGTTCTGAATGATTGAAGGTCTAATTTTGGAAAAATCTCATTAAAGTATAAAAATTGACATCACCAAAACTATAAAACTTTAGCTAGGGAAAGTGATGTCCAATAATTAGCAAATGATCTCCTCCATATGTGAATTTGCTATGGCGGGTTCAGTTCCAGTCAACCTGTATAACCAAATATAATAAATGTAAATACATTTATATTTTTTGGTTAAAAATTATGTAAACACATATAAATATACCCATAACCATTATTTCTGATCGCAAATATATTGAAATAATAATTTTGTAAAAAATCGTGTCGGCGTATATTCTAAATTATGAAAAATTACATTTACAAATAAAGATAAGAAAAACATAGAAGTAACGCAAGACGCATGGTAAAAGTTAAAAATGTAAAATTATTGCTTTTAAGATGATGAAAGGAATGAAAAATCACGTTAAATGTCTCACTGGCTCTTCTGTATGCAACTCCTTGTTACCTCTGGTATTAAGCAGATTATTCGTACCTTTCAAATTTCAGACATAAAAATAACAATAATAAAATTATCAAACTAACGCTGCAAATTCTGTAATAAAAATACCTAAGAAATAAATATTTCTTGTTGACTTTTCCGGGAATCGAACCCAGGATCTTATGTGTGCTTGTCAAACGAGCTAAACAATGAATAACAGACAACGATTCTGAGGACTTTAGTTTAAGGACCTATGGAGAAAGAAAAAACATTCGTGTATTGTAGGTATGATTTAATTGTTTGGGTTATTTTATTTCTTTATAATATACTATTTGAAATTTAAGAGCCCTTCTCACTAGAGAAACCTATGGAGAATTGTAAAAATTTAAGCTATTTAAATTCATAGTTTAGCTGTTTAATAGACTTGTTAAATAGTAATTTTTTTAGAAATCTCTTGTCAAATGAACGATTTCGAGGAACGTAGTGGAAGCCTTACAGTCAGAATGGATATTAAATGGTAAGAATTTTTGTAGTAATTTCAAGTAGAAAAATCATGTTATTCGCATCAATAAAACGCAGTAAATTCTAGCACATTGCAAAAAAAGTTTTTTACTATTTGGGCTGGTATTGCGAACGCATTTACAGCGCGCTATAACGCGTATTTATTACTTATTTATTACGCGCCATATTGCTTTATAATTGTGTTAGGAATACCAGCCCTGTTGTATGTACGAAAACATAAGAACCATTTTTTGCATTTTTTGCTGGCAAAATGCGCCAATAATCGCTTTATAAAAAAGACTCTTGAAACGTGTGAATGATCCCCCAGCGGAACAAAATATTATGAATTTAATTAAACTGAAGAATACCTATAAAATCATTTTTTAGTATACCTACGTAATACACAAACTATGTACTTACATCATGTGAAGAATACACGGCGAAAACGGACTTGTTAACAAATAATTCATTTTACTGGAAAGAAAAACAATTCAAATTTTGTTTGTGGGACACTCATATTTAACGAAAATGAGTTGTAAAACACATTAATACGTACAACCATAATAAGAAACTGAGGAAAAACGTCTACTATCAAATAAAAAATAAAAATCCTTCCTTGAACATACAAAAATCAGCTCATAGGATATTTTCACGTTTTTTTTTTTATTTTGCAAAAAAATAGAAAAAAAAATTGCGATGGTAACTGTACAGTTTTTATTTTTTTATGTTCACGCGTTAATTTTTCAGAGCGGTTTAAAAACGTATACTTTGAATTGGCGCCAAAACGAACATTCGGATGCCGTATGGGCTTGTGACGTCACGCGGTTATAAGATGCAAGTACTGTTTAGTTCCGATGTGCGCAAACACTACGGTGAAGACGCAAAATAAAGCTTTTTTTGGCCATTCCTAGTACCTAATGAAAAAATGCAGAAAAAATGGTTGAACGCATTTGAACGTTATGAAACGAGATGTTGAAAAAAAAAAAAAACCACTATACTTTTTTCCGTAGGTCTTGTTCAGTACAAAATACTATATTTTATTATGTAGACTGTAGACTATAAACATTTACTAATAGTAGGCACTGAAATTAGCACTTATAAAGCTTGACAGGTACTACAATACTAAAATAGTTTATTCTTTGAACGTTATTGTTTATATTTGTATTATATTTCTGTACTTATGTTACTTAGTTTAATTTGTAGAACCGTTGGTTTTCTATATGAATAAAAAATAAAATTACTTAAAAATTGCTGTATGATAACCTACCTTATTTATTTGTGAAATTTATTGCATTTACAAAATGGGCACTGACCTTGAGATGCTGGACAGTCTTCACACTTGCAGGAATCTATTATTTCCTAGACTTCATAGCAAATCAACGTCACCGAGTACGATTTGGTTCTAACTTTATGTTCTGCTGGGTGTGACTCGACCTTTTACCATTCAAATATCACCCGTCCGTTTTACTTGAATGTAACCTTTGGCATTGTCTCCGTAATTTACCCTAGCTGATATATTAATAAGTAATTCACATTTAATAAAAAAAAGGCATTAATACGCACTCGAGCAACAGAGATGTTTACAAGAAATGGTATTTTATGGATTATGTTGTGTCAAAGTCACGTTACTTCCCTTTTGCATTAAATGTACGCGAAACAATATAGTTATAGTACATGCAAATAATACAACTATTTAAGTGAATACATTCTGGAAGCAAACATTATATATTTGCTTATCTTACGGCCTTTACATTTCTATACTCAGAACTTTAAAAGTTTGTATTGGATGAGAAAAAAATACCCATCATGATTATATCTATTTTGGGCAAGTTATCGGATTTTCCTTGTAAAAAACCAATTTCAGTCATAATGCTATGGATGTTTATAAATGAAAACAAAAAAAAAAACAAAGGAAAAGACGAAATTTAACTATAAAAAATAAATAAAAAGCCACAAGCCGCCCGCGTCGGAGTATCTCAGTATAGGATTTGAGTGAACGTAGGAAATGTAAGTCACGCGTGCGTCATCAAGCCTTTTAGCCAGTTACGGGCCGTTTTATTTCTATCAAACTTTAAATAGGAAATTATAAATGAAAACATTCGTTTCAGATTTTGATAGTAATATGGTTCCAATCGTAAAAATATTCTTTAAATACTGAATACATTAAAAATCATATCCCCAGTTTATGAAAATACCCTAATAGGGTGCCCATTATTTCGCTAGCAGTGACCTCATATTTTTTTTCCAAGCAATAAGTATTACAAGCAGTGTTTTTGACATACTATTATACAATATTTTGGTTGCAAACAGTATTAAAACCGGGCTTGTTGTCAATCGGCGTAAATCGAAACGGCGCAAAACGACGTTTAACTGTACGAAATAATAAACTGAAGTTATTTAATTAAATGTGTAGTCAACAAATCAACAAAGAACGAAATAATAACAAAGATATTTTTTTTAAATGTCAAACTTTAAACACGAAATATTTGTATTCGCACAGACTTAATACGAATTCTTTTTATTTTTTTTCCGATAAATTATTATTGCAACTGGTCAATATTCGTATTGATATTATCATGAAAATATCGTATGTCCAGGAAAACAAAATATAAAGATACTATTCGTAAAATATTTTAAGGTCAGACTTTAATAACAACGCAAGACTGAAATGTAAAAAAATGCTTATGATAAAAGTTGATAATAATGTAATAATGATTTTTTTATCATAACCGACCCACAAAAGCTTTAATTGACATTTGTTTATTGTAAATTTAATAAAGTGCATTGACTTCTTGGGCAAAAGGGCGTTTATTTGAGCCACAATCAAAAAAATATTTAATTGAAAAGTTTCAAAGTCGTATCTTTCTTGTGAACCTGTGATAATTATATATTTATATATATCCATGTATGTACTAATATTATAAATGTGAAAGCGTGTTTGTTTGTTTGTGTTTTCTTCTTGTCTCAACCGAGTGGCCGATTGGCATAATTGTTTGCATAGGGATAGCCGGAGGGGTAAAAAGTGAAACAGAATACTTATTTTTCATCCCGAATTTTAAAAATACAATGAAAAAAATATATAATACTAGCTGAACACGGCCACGCTTCGCTGTGGCTTTGTCTGATATTAATTATTAGGGGAGTAAATAAAAATAGTCTTGCAACTATACATTTACCGAGAAAACACATTGCTTAATTGAATGTCTTAATTTGCGTTGCTGTTGCTAAGCTGTAGAATGTAAGGAAATGCAATGTTCTGTCAACATTTTGAGTCAATCCATCAATTATTTTTCCAGGTTTGCGGCCACAAAAATACGGAACCTAAATTTTTATATATAGATAGATTGAAGGGAAAATAAATTTTTGAAACTTTGACTAAAATTGATAAAATGGCAGCACTGAGTAGAACTGTCATTCAGCACTTGTTAACTATGACAAATTATGAGTCAATTTAAAACGCATAGAATGTTCCGTTTCCGTTGGAACTTTTGAATAAAAAGTAGATTAAAATACTCTTTTGCTAAAACTGAATGTTCTGTAAAAAATTTGAATCAATCCATTGATTAATTTCCGAGATTTTCATACAAAAGATATCAACAATGAGCAACATTATTTAATAATGTGTAGGCAGCAAGGTGGGACCTCAAAAATTGACAATATGAAATTAATTCTTTAAATTTCTATAATTAACTTGTTTTATCTATGGTTCGTTTGGTTCTCTTTTCATTTTGATTTTGTCTTAAGATTTTGGACATAATAACGATGCTACGTCACCATAGACTAACGGATCATCGTATTTGTATCATAGCGCTAGTTGGAAAACCAAGCTACTTTCAATCCCGATGGAATGATAAATGTTATCGGAATTGAAAAACTCTTATTGATAAACGACACAACTAATTCATTAGGCACCTAAATAATTTATCGCTGATACCAAGTGAGCAAAACCGCTGTTAAAAGCTTCTATATATATATATATATATATATAGCTGTATACGTCTTCGGTTTTGCACAACCCGAGCTGGAATAAAATTATTATTTACAAGTTTTATTGTTTTTCTGATTAAACTTTTAATTAATATTTTAACTATTTTAAATTAATTTCAAGCATGTTAATAATTTTTCAATGTTACCCGTACCATTAAAAGCAAAATATTAATTACATAAATATGTTAGATCCACTATTGAAGTTTAAAATATAACTTCGAAGTCCAGTAACCGAACAAAGCCACAACCAATAAAATCATATTATTTACTAAAGTCTGTTCATTGTTAAAGTTCGATTTTGTTTCGGGCTCGAATTTATCTATATTGCACTTCACAGTTAAGAGTGTTAAAAGTAAAAAAAATAGTGTGGTGTAATTAAGGCTAAGACGCGTGACTCACACGTGGAAGGTTCCTGGTATCCCGATTCCCAGTTGAAATACATTTTTAAAACATTTATTTAACACTTTAACTCAAGTGTATAGTTTATGTTAGGTTTTTGTTATTTTCATTGTGCGTTTTGTAATATAAATAATATAGATGTACAAATATAACTAGTTTTTAAAACGGTCTGAATATTTTGTTAATTATCTCTGTTTATTAAGTTAGTCTTCTTTGTTTATTCTCAAATGTAAAAACATTTCAAAAAAGTATATTGTTAAGTGTCCTCGGCACTTGTAACCCCAGTGAGGTCACATTATTTTTATTATTGTTTATAGTTTGTAAGAGTAAAATATGAAAAAATAAATAAATGTACATATAAAGGCGGGCATATTGCCTTAAGGCAATTTCTTCCTACCTTCCCAAACCTTTCAGCTTGAGAAAATTACATGGACATATTCTCAAGAATTATGCTGAATCTTATTATTTTATAAAATCAAAACTACTGTTTTTCTAGCCTGCATGTCCTGTGGTGTAATTTACCACTAGGCCTCCTGGCCTGTTGTGTGAAAAAAAGACGATTATAAAAACCGTAAAAAAGTTACTAACAGTTTTATAGTGATGTGATGAGAATATGTCATAGAAGTGCACTTTAGTAGAATATTCTTATAAAGTGATATCAGTTACTATAAGGGCAATGTTCTAAATAACTAACAATGTCAAAACTATTTAAATGCCAATGTCAAGCGTATAACTGCGGAGAATAAGTGACACGAGGGGGAAGATAATATTATAATCATTATTATGTATGTAAGTGTACAATGTACATCTACATACATATTCAGGATTTGAGTACCTACATACTTTTATTAAATAATACTTTGTTTAATAAAATACAGAATTATGTTTGAAGTAATAAGTGTTTTTTTATCTTGAAGCTAATCGCTGGAAAATCAGCGTTTCTATTTTGTAGTCAGGATGTGGTACCGCGGTAGTTTTTGGACTCCAAAACTAAGGATTATCCGATATTTCCTAACAAGGAGTTTTTTGTAATATAAGAACGCTAATATTTCATTTTCGTTGTGTAGGTACTTTTGTAACATGTTTTTGTGTTGCATATATTTTTTTGTATTACTGCTATAAAAATATGTCAGTCAAAGCTAGAGATTTGAAAGCAGAGTGAACGTGGTCAAAATACAATCTCTTAGACGGATGTATGGGAAATCAGTATACGGCAGGGTTACGTATGACGAAATCGGGCGAGAGTGCAAATCTGAGACAGGTACAACTAATAAGATTAAAAAGGTTCACTAAGATGTTTGGAATGGATGGCGAAAGAATGATAAAACGTATTTAACATATGGTGAGAATGAATGATAATGTAAAACGAGGACTACCAAGAAAGACGTGGCATAATCAGATAAACCAAAATATAATATCTGGTCATCTCAAAAGCGGACTCAATGAAATAATTTTATGACAACGTATTACAACGTATGACGTGTATGGCGTTCCATCCTCTCTGCATATCTGCCTATGTAGTAGTAGTAGTAAAATAAAATAAACACTTCAAATATTTCATGAAATAATTTTTCTTACTTGAATCAGGTGCGTATGCGAGAGGTAAACTACAGTACTCGTATCTCCAAAAAACCCAAATTTTCAGAAGAGACAAATTAGTGATTGTTCGTACTTTAAACATCTTGTATTTTTCAGTAAGAGGATTTAAAGTAAATTTGTTTTCTAAAATATATTGATCCACATTACAAAAATGCACAATTCAAAAATCTTTGGGAGTACTGTTGGTTTTCTCACTGTCCTTAACCTCTAATTTGACGTAAAGTTACAATAGTAAAAAAAATCTCTGTTATTAAAGAAATTCGTGGTTAATGCTATTTGCCATATAATAAAACTCAATTTTATCATATTTGGAGTTACCGTAGTTTACCTCTCGCATGCAAATTTCTTGAAAGCAGCGGTATTCTATATTTTAATATTTTTTACGCACGCTATTCCATCAATAAATATTTTCATTGCCGTTGAGATTCATTATATTTTCTTGGGTTATTGAATACTCTGCCTTTTGTCGATCGCATAATGTAAATAATGGACGCTGCAATGCGATCCAAAATTTCAGAAAAAAGTTCTACGACACGCGGCAAAATAACCTAGTAAAATTCACTGCGCAAATTAATGTATAACAAAAAAGTCTGCCACGCAACCAGCACAAATTGTGATCACAGTATTCAATGGGTTATTTCAGACGGGTCGGGTGATACAAATACACACGGCACGGCAAAACTACAAAGAGTGTATTGATTTTTATTCAATAAATATTTTTTATTACTATTACTACTTACGCACTAATCATACATCTCCGATCCATTCCTCTTCGCAAAAGTTCTACCTGAGAGTTACTATTAAATAAATAAAAATAGTCAAAAACTCATCAACATCATAATTCTTCTTTCCGTAACTAGTGATGCATAGGGGACTACACCGGTAAATCAAATGCAGCGTATTTCGAGAGTAATCATCGAGTCGAAAACGCTCGTCCAAGTTTCTGGTTCTTTTTCATAGGCAGAACTGTATCCTTTATCCGCCCGGACCCGGACTAACAATAGGAATACTCAACATCTTCACTTTTAAGTTCACTATAAGTACAAGTTTTATTAATTACATAAATATTTTCATAAATATTCAGTCGGCCTCGTGGCGTAATAGTCAGTGCGTTTGCCTGCCATGCGAGAGATTTCGGGTTCGATTCCCGACATGGTTGATATTAAATCCCTAGACTGGTACCTGAGGCGTGATACTAATTCTCTTACCTTCATGTACAAAAATGATAAAGATACGCTGCGATTAGTGTATCAATGCAGTGCCCTATGCACCATTAGATGCGGAAAGGGAATGATGATGATGATGAATATTTTTTCATGGGTTTTTCAACTTTATGAGAAAATTCAGTGCGTATTATCATAACATAAAATCTAATTCATTTTAATAATATATCTACAACTGTTTTATGGAACATTTTGATGACAGTCATCTGAATTTTATTTCCCACGCAATTAACGATGTTTTGAACGCATAAAAAATATATTGTAATAAAAATCAATCCACCCTTATTTTACCTCAACGTGTGGATTTGATCGGTCCGTCTGAAATGTGACACTGAAGTATTGCTTGGTAAATGAGTGCTGTGGGAGCAGTGCCACAGTAAGTGAAAGAGTAAAAGCGCAGGAAATAATATAAACATACGCAAAGCAGGTTTCGTCTTCTGGATCTGGTGTCCTCGCCTGTGGTTCCTCCCAAGACCATCACCTTGGACCTTCTGATGCAGTTCTTTAGGCCTTGAAGACGCTACAACAATATACAAAGACATTAATTACCAACAAAGTAAGAAATTCGCAAATAAATAATAAATGAGCCACGGGGTACCGACTGCATTTGTGTCCCAAGCGCTTCGTTTTTGTTACTTATTTTCATTCAAATCGTTCAATTTGAACCGGGTCGTGGTCCCGTGGCTAGTGTTGCGGATTACGGATTGGAGGTTTAAGGTTTGAACGCCACTCTACCCCAACTTTACTCCCATTTTATGTTATTTACAACTCGTTGAAAATGGCAAAAAATTGAAAAATATTTAAGTAAATTATTATAAAATATAATAACGCTAATATATATTTTTTTCATAGAGTTTTTGATGAACCATTTTCTGATTTAAAACTTCTGGTGTAAAATTAATTGAAAATCATCAATCAAGGCTTCGAGAAAAAATTAAAGACAGATTGAAAAAATATAATAACTTTGTGGTGGCAATGTTTTTACGGCTAGAGGCACTTATACCTCTAGCCCTTCGTTTTCAAAACTGACAGTTATGTCAGAATTTAATTCCATTCCAAAAAAAATATTTCTTTCGTATTTTAAATAGGCCTTTGAGAAAAAAACTGGCTACCTCAGAACGATAAAAAAATTCAATCAATTGAAATTAAAGTAAAAACTGCCGAGTATAATATTGTCAAATATAGTTATTATTAATATTGGTTAAGTAAAAAAAAAAAATAATAATAAAAGGACCGGCTGACGAATTGTATGCTTATAATCCAGCAGGACATTCATTTTAAGATTATTGTATACATTATTTTTTCGACACGACTTCCATGTTCCCTTCTCAAAACTGCTGTCCCTCTTTGTTGCAATAGATTTTAATACTGACAACTCCCTCTCTTAGCTAAAACTAGAGGTAGACCCAGACCTTAGGCGTTATGGTGGAGAAGTTGCGTATGAGGAGGCCCGACCCTGGATCAACCGGGGAAGAAGAAGATTAACAACTCCCTAGGGAGTGAAATCCAGCATTGTCTAAAAGCTACATAAAGGACATACTCAAAATATTGTTAAAAAACGAATTCGTTATGATTGTCCTAAAATTATTTTTGTGCATACAATCGTAGATTTGATAAAGGAAAAAGTATGAGTAAAGGAAAGTATTTAAGGATGATTTAGAACAGTGGTTCCCAAACTCTTTTGACCACGGACCCTTTTTCATAGTCAAAACTTGCCCACGGACCCTGAGTGAAAAACTGTATAAACGCATAGTAAGAATGAATGGTAAATGGTGACGTAAACATAAACATTTTTTTCAAAAAGTCTTTATTGAAATTTTAACATTTGTTTTAAAACACAAAAAAAATTCATGACTTGGATGAACCTGATGGGATGTTATGAGTGTATTTTTTCCGCTTTATGTTTGTAGGTAGCAACCGGAAATCTCCCCACGATTACTAATTTCTAGTAAGTTTCTTTTTTTGTGATGAAGCTCATCGAGAAATCTTTTTAATTCAGTAAATAACGTTTCACCTTTGGTATCGGTTTTCAAACATTTAGCAAATAACATTTCTTGGGAAATTTTTTCTCCTTTTATAAATCTCAAATAAGCTAAAAGTAAAGCTTCGTTTCCTGATAATGTTGACTCCTCAAGCTACATAGAGAATTCAGATGTTTTAAAGTAGTCATATAAAAAGTTTTCTACACACTGAGCATATTATTTTTATTTTATATTAAACCTTGAGTGGACCCCCAAAAAATTTAAATTTTCCACGGACCCCCTGAATGATCCCCCGGGGACCCCTGAGGGTCGGTAAGGACCACTCTGTGAAGCACTGATATAGAAGAATGTTTCATGCTTGATTTGAATATAAGCTGAAATAGACTTACCTAAGCACAGAATAACATAATGTAATGTGAATAGGCACATTACCGCATAAGTGTGTGTTTATGGGAAGAGAGTTGAAATGTTTATTGTCTGTGACTTGTCTAAACGTGGGTGGTTTCATGCTTTCAGGAATGTATTTCAAAAGTATATTTATTTCGACGGCTTACGCTTTTGACAAAGTATAAAATAATATTAAAAAACAATTATAATAAAACAAAACACCTGAACATAGTTTAAAAAAATATAGATATATGACATAGATTTATTTGAAAATAATCTTAATAACGTGCGGCGTTTGCTTTCAAAATAACTCGTAGTATTTTTTTTCTTTTCTTTTAAATTTACATTTAATTACTATTCATTTTATGTTCGAGAATCTTTTTTAACTTACTGTGATGCTACTTGTGAAAACCTGTAATTGGCTTATTTGTTATTTGTTTTGTTATATAAATATGATATAATTATAGCTGTTGGTTATCCAAATAAATAAAATAAAATAAAAATAAACTCATCAGAAAATGAGGAAATAATAAAGAAAAGTTAAATAAGAAATTTTAACATATGTATGCAGCAAATTAACAATAAATAAAGGTATAAAAAAAAGTATTGAAGTAACTCCAACTGCTTGGACCTTAATCCTTCTAAGTGTTCAGTTATTACATTTAGTCGCAAAGTAAATTTTTTACGTACTAACTATGTGCTTAAGGGTCAAAACCTCCAACGCTCATTATGTGTAAAGGATCTAGGTGTCTTCCATGATAGTAAATTACTTTTTGACACCCATGTTGACAGCATCATAAAAAAGTCATCGCGTGCGCTTGGCTTTGTTATGCGTAGCTCTACGTCGTTCACTATGGCAAAGACACTTAAAATCCTTTACTGTACATTAGTGCGAAGCAACTTAGAATATGCATCACAAATATGGAATCCTATGTACAATGTGCAGATATCACGCATTGAAAATATTCAAAAAAAATTCGTAAAGTTCATGTGTTTCCGGTTGGAAACTTGAGTTTAAATCTGACCAGTATATTCATATATGTAAAAAACATCACCTACTGCCTCTGCAAAAACGTCGCGAAATAGCGGACATAATTTATTTACTTAAAATTGCCTCTGGTTCAATTGACTGTCCTGAACTACTTTGCAAACTTTCTATCAATGTTCCTTCCAAAGTTTTAAGAAATAACCCTCTTCTTCACATACCTCTTGTTTTCATCTAATTATAGGCAAAATTCATATTTATGGCGAACTTTTAATAATTTTAATGTAATTAATAAATCATTTAACATAGATTTATTTGAAAATAATCTTAATAACGTGCGGCGTTTGCTTTCGAAATAACTCGTAGTATTTTTTTATTTTCTTTTAAATTTACATTTAATTACTATTCATTTTATGTTCGAGAATCTTTTTTAACTTACTGTGATGCTACTTGTGAAAACCTGTAATTGGCTTATTTGTTATTTGTTTTGTTATATAAATATGTGATAATTATAGCTGTTGGTTATCCAAATAAATAAAATAAATAAATAAATAAACAGAGGCGATGTATAAACAGTAAAACAAGTATAACACTTAGTACATTTTTACAATCTAGAAAAGAAGTGATTAAAAAGTAATGATTTTAATTGGTATAAAGATAAATTGAAAAAACATATTACAACAGAGATGAAGAACATTTAAGATAAAGTGATGAGAAGTCAAGGCATCTACAGGGCTTATGACCTGTCAATGGCTGTTTTAAGTGGCCACTTTACACACTGTGTAACATTCACCATTCTGCCCATATTTGAACATCTTTATTCCTTCAATCCTTTCATCTGTTGATGTTTGTTATTGGTGGCGTCCGTCTACTCCCAACTGAACGAATGTCTCAATCAAATATTTAAAAAATGACTTTAAATGCTCTTCTTAATGCTTGGCAATCGCGATGGAATCTTCCTCTTCAGGGAGGGTTACCTTTCTTTTTTTTCCTTCAATCCGTCAGCGCTTAGAATCTTCTTGGGTTATCCCCGATCACTGGACTACGCAGTTTTTATCAGGTCATGGTAAATTTAATCAAAAAATATTTGTTTTTAATATTGTTGACTCCCTTCGTGCTGCTGCGGATATCATAACCAATCTTCTGAACACATCCTGTGGTCTTGTCCTTTCCCCTTCTCTATGATTACCGAATGGAGCTTCTTGCTACTATCCGTGGCCCTGTTATAGGTCCTGTCAGATATACAGATCTGGTGGCTTCTAAAAATAATTTCAAGGCTTTTAAAAAGTTTTGTAATCATTTCGGCGAATTGATCATGTCCAATCAATTTAATCCCAGTCAGTGAAGAATTCACTTCCCTCTCTTCTCAATCCAATGAAGTACATATTATGTACTTCTGGATTACTTTCTTTCAGCACAAAGATGCTAAGGCTACCAGATTTCAGAGAGCTCCTTCGGGCAGCTTTTCTCGTTTGACAACGAGCAAATTTTCCGTGTATGTGGGCACCGCCAAGGAGATTTATGTCCTCAGATGCGGTGTGCGGTATGTGTGGGTAAGCTGTTGATGTTTGTGAAGTTTGTGTACAAAAATTTGGACAAACTTAATATATTGTTGATATATTAAACAAGTCTAAGTTTCCATGTTTGTTTGCTAACATGTGGAACCGTGGAATAGGTGAGTATTTGGCATAGTTTGAACTATGTAAATCGATAGCAAAAAAAGTATTTTGTCTCGTCCCACGCTGTCTCACATAAAAATTCACACAATTTAAAAATTCGGGACAGAAAAATATGCGTATGGTAATCATATAGTTATAAGTATCATCAGTATCGTTCCGCCACTCAACCAATTTCAATTTTTTTTTTCGCCAATTTACAGCAAAAAAATATATATACAACCAGGAAATAGCTCAGCTACAGAAAAAAAATATGAGAACTCTTCTAAAATCGAGAACTTAATGAAAATAGATATTGACAAACGTCGCACTCAAAAAGAAGTATTAAAGAAAGAAGAAAAGCCAGAACCGAAATATTCAGTTCTTATAAAAAATAAAAATACAAATATTACCAGAGACAAACTTATAAAAAAAATTAAACAAAGTGTAAATGTTGTAAAATCGGTAATTGGAAGATCAAGAATAAAAAAAGTCTCAAAGAGCAACCTAATTATAACATGAAGATAAAAAATAATGCTACCAAATTATTACTAGAAATTAACAAAAATTATAACAAAGTAATAGATGCCGAAAAGTTAAAGAAAGAGAAGTCAAGTTTAAAAATCAAAGAACTTAATGCAAATATTGAGGAGAACGAATTAATTAAAGCTATAATGAACCTAAATACTCCAAGGGATTAGAGAAATAATGGAAAAAAGTGAAAATAACATCATCTCCCTAAAAAAGTATTTAAACCCTGAGAAAATAACACGACCACAAATTACATTGTAGAGACTAGTGAAGAGATGAGGAAATTTATAATAACTGGAGAAAAACTAAACATCGGTTTTCAGTGAGAGTGGAGTGATCCATGCTTCCACAGTTCTTAAGTAATAAAAATAACAGACCTAGCACAATAACGGTAAGAATAATTCATTGCACTACGTAATAATGCAAATGTTTCTCTGTAATCTCGGAGTAATAATTCACTAGAGAAGCCCTTTAGCTCTATTGCATAGAACAAAAGCGTTCCAAATATTGGTTTGGTTTTTAGCTTAACAGCAAACGTGCAATGGATGGTTTCGGTTTGTGATTGCAATTCTCGACCTGGTTGATAATCACACAATGGTTTTTGTCCGTATGGCGTCTCTTTTAAGCAGTGA